>NW_016803397.1:1268606-1298507 GCF_001698545.2 Rhinopithecus bieti
TCTCCTGCCTCAGCCTCCCGAGTAGCTGGGGCTACAGGCACCCGCCACCACGCCCGGCTAGTTTTTTTGTATTTTTTAGTAGAAACGGGGTTTCACCGTGTTAGCCAGGATGGTCTCGATTTCCTGACCTCATGATCCGCCCGTCTCGGCCTCCCAAAGTACTGGGATTACAGGCTTGAGCCACCGCGCCCGGCCGCATCTTTTCATTCTAAATCTAGTATACCATTTTATTAGCCATTTACCTAAACATATGAATTATTAACCCAGCAATTAATATGAATGTCATCAAAAATTATTTAAAATAAAAACTCTTAGTTACCACTAGCTACAAGCTATTACCTTAATTTTCTTACATCAATGACATTTTAAATTAGTTTCTGTTTGAGAACTCATTAGCTATGACTAAACTTATATTACCATAGTGCCAAAGAAAATAAGTAATTTTCTTAATTCATTGAGATTTTCAGGGAATTCAGTGGCAGAAATTTTTGAAAACTTTTTCCTTTCATTTGGCCATTGATGTGGTTTAGCTGTGTCCCCACCCAAATCTCGCCTTGAATTGCAGCTCCCATAATTCTCACGTGTTGTGGGAGGGACTTAGTGGGAGGTAATTAAATCATGGGGGCAGGACTTTCCTGTGTTGTTCTGCTGATAGTGAATAAGTCACACAAGATCTGATGGTTTTATAAAGTGGAGTTCCCCTTCACACACTGTCTTCCCTGATGCCATGTAAGATGTGACTGTGGTCCTCATTCACCTTCAGCCATGATTTTGAGGTGTCCCCAGTCATGTGGAACTGTGAGTCAATTAAAACTCTTTCCTTTATAAATTATTGAGTCTCAGGTATGTCTTTATTAGCAACATGAGAACAGACTAATATAACCATCTTCTCCATTTTCATAGACTTAACTAATCATTGTATGTCCTACACACTGAGTTGCACCATAAGACATGTTACCAAGGCATGCTAAGGATATCTTGTGTGTTTAAAGGAAGTAGGAAATGGAGTGTGCTATGGTTTGAGTATGTGCCCCCAAATTCATGTGTTGGAAACTTAATTCCCAATACAATAGTATTGAGAAGTGAAATCTAATGGGAGGTGTTTAGATCATAAGGGGTCTACTTTCATGGATGAATTAATGCAGATTATAAAAGTACTTGAGGCTTCCAGTTCAATCTCTTGCAATTTTGCAATCTTCCTCTCATGCAATTATCTCTCTCACTCATATTATGCTTTCTGCCATTTTATGACAGAAAGAAGACCTGTACCAGATGGCAGTGTCATGTTCTTGGACTTCCCAGTCTCTAGAACTGTGAGCCAGATAAATGTGTGTTCATTAAACATTACTCAGTCTCATATTTCTGATACAGCAGAACAAAATGAACTAATACAGCATGAATCATACGTTTTCTTTTTTCTTTTGCAAGGTTCTGTAAAGTTTATTTTCATCTTTTCTCATGAGTAAAATAAAAGGTTTATTTGTTTCTTATGTATCCAATAAAATGGTAGACTCAGTTATACTTTACCGAAAATTTGCATCAAAGTTAGGACAGATACTTGTGTTCTGGGAAATTTTGTCTCCAACTTGGTTGAATTATAGATGAGTATCAGAAATTGAGTGTGGTCATCCCCAAATTTAAAGCTTGAGATGTTTTATCTAAAACAAATATTAAATGTATTTAGAGGAGGGAAGAAATGGAATGTGATCTTGTTTGAATGTGTCACCCAAAATTCATGTCTCAAGAGATAAAATAAAGCCTACTTTAATATAAACTAATTTAACAAATTATATTGTCTTACAATTCATTAGATTCATTCATGCTAGAGTCTCAGAATAAATGTATTAAAAGTAAAATGTGCTCTAGCAAAACACATATTAATTTTAACACGCTTAAAATTGAATTATATATAATAACCAAAACCTCACTGAAAGTTAGATTTTAAATAATGAATTTGTTAATGTTGGCTATCCATTCAAATTTCTAGTTCTCATCATTCATCTGTTAGACAAATGTTAAATTCTCACAGAAGTTTTCCCTAAACTACCAGTATATGTTCTCTCCAAATCAGGCTCCAACATTTTCTTTTATAGAACTCATTTCTAATTTAAATTATTCAATTTTCCCTTTATTGACATCATTACTGCCTTAAGCTATTCTATTTTATCATTATCAAATTTTATATTGTATCCCCTTACTAGAATATAAGCCAGAATGGAGGGAGAAACCCTGACTGTATTTTCATCACCATAAATTATCCAAGAGGCACCAAACATTACCCGTATGTCTGAGTTAAATAGATATATGAATGAGTAGATGAATGGTTAACAATCATCGCAAATGAGATAGAAGTAATGGAAAAGATGGAATTTGAATCAGATAACCTAGGGTTGAATTTGGGGAAATTATTTAATCTCTCTGCAATTCAGCAGTCTTGTCTTTAAAATTGGGGCAATAAAACACCTATACCACATGTCCGATGAGACCATAAAATGGTTAATATTTCCATAATAATAACAATGAGTATTTGTGTGTTTTCAAGCTTAAATACTTTTAAAAGACACAGTATAGAGTAATTATTAAGAGCATGTCCTGTGAGACTGCTTAGATTCAAATGCTCACGCTACTGTTCAGAACATCTGTATATCTTGAGCAATATTCAATTCACCTCACCTCTCATCTTACCTGTAAAATGTGGAAACAATATTTACTGTCTTGTAGTTTTAAGACGATAGATTTTATTAGTTATATATTAATTACTTTTAATTATATATGTTAAGTATCATTTATTATTAATCTGTTATCCAGGACTCATCTAGTATTTATTAGTGGTAGTATTAATTTTATTTTGTTATCTCAGTGTACTTTTGGAAAAGTAGTGAGTTAAATTCGAATTTGTGGAGATTGTAGGGCTTGTAGAAATCTCAACAGCTGGCCAGGCATGGTGGCTCATGCCTGTAATCCCAGCACTTTGGGAGGCTGAGGCAGGCAGATCACGAGGTCAGGAGTTGGAGACCAGCCTGGCCAATATGGTGAAACCCCATTTCTACTAAAATACAAAATTAACCGGGCATGGTGGCACGCACCTGTATTCCCAGCTACTCAGGAGGCTGAGGCAGAAGAATCTCTTGAACCCTGGTGGCAGAGGTTGTAGTGAGTCGAGATGGCACCACTGCACTTCAGCCTGGGCGACAGAGCGAGGCTCTGTGTCAAAAAAAAANGGAAACTTAATTCCCAATACAATAGTATTGAGAAGTGAAATCTAATGGGAGGTGTTTAGATCATAAGGGGTCTACTTTCATGGATGAATTAATGCAGATTATAAAAGTACTTGAGGCTTCCAGTTCAATCTCTTGCAATTTTTGCAATCTTCCTCTCATGCAATTATCTCTCTCACTCATATTATGCTTTCTGCCATTTTATGACAGAAAGAAGACCTGTACCAGATGGCAGTGTCATGTTCTTGGACTTCCCAGTCTCTAGAACTGTGAGCCAGATAAATGTGTGTTCATTAAACATTACTCAGTCTCATATTTCTGATACAGCAGAACAAAATGAACTAATACAGCATGAATCATACGTTTTCTTTTTTCTTTTGCAAGGTTCTGTAAAGTTTATTTTCATCTTTTTCTCATGAGTAAAATAAAAGGTTTATTTGTTTCTTATGTATCCAATAAAATGGTAGACTCAGTTATACTTTACCGAAAATTTGCATCAAAGTTAGGACAGATACTTGTGTTCTGGGAAATTTTGTCTCCAACTTGGTTGAATTATAGATGAGTATCAGAAATTGAGTGTGGTCATCCCCAAATTTAAAGCTTGAGATGTTTTATCTAAAACAAATATTAAATGTATTTAGAGGAGGGAAGAAATGGAATGTGATCTTGTTTGAATGTGTCACCCAAAATTCATGTCTCAAGAGATAAAAATAAAGCCTACTTTAATATAAACTAATTTAACAAATTATATTGTCTTACAATTCATTAGATTCATTCATGCTAGAGTCTCAGAATAAATGTATTAAAAGTAAAATGTGCTCTAGCAAAACACATATTAATTTTAACACGCTTAAAATTGAATTATATATAATAACCAAAAACCTCACTGAAAGTTAGATTTTAAATAATGAATTTGTTAATGTTGGCTATCCATTCAAATTTCTAGTTCTCATCATTCATCTGTTAGACAAATGTTAAATTCTCACAGAAGTTTTCCCTAAACTACCAGTATATGTTCTCTCCAAATCAGGCTCCAACATTTTCTTTTATAGAACTCATTTCTAATTTAAATTATTCAATTTTCCCTTTATTGACATCATTACTGCCTTAAGCTATTCTATTTTTATCATTATCAAATTTTATATTGTATCCCCTTACTAGAATATAAGCCAGAATGGAGGGAGAAACCCTGACTGTATTTTTCATCACCATAAATTATCCAAGAGGCACCAAACATTACCCGTATGTCTGAGTTAAATAGATATATGAATGAGTAGATGAATGGTTAACAATCATCGCAAATGAGATAGAAGTAATGGAAAAAGATGGAATTTGAATCAGATAACCTAGGGTTGAATTTGGGGGAAATTATTTAATCTCTCTGCAATTCAGCAGTCTTGTCTTTAAAATTGGGGCAATAAAAACACCTATACCACATGTCCGATGAGACCATAAAATGGTTAATATTTCCATAATAATAACAATGAGTATTTGTGTGTTTTCAAGCTTAAATACTTTTAAAAAGACACAGTATAGAGTAATTATTAAGAGCATGTCCTGTGAGACTGCTTAGATTCAAATGCTCACGCTACTGTTCAGAACATCTGTATATCTTGAGCAATATTCAATTCACCTCACCTCTCATCTTACCTGTAAAATGTGGAAACAATATTTACTGTCTTGTAGTTTTTAAGACGATAGATTTTATTAGTTATATATTAATTACTTTTAATTATATATGTTAAGTATCATTTATTATTAATCTGTTATCCAGGACTCATCTAGTATTTATTAGTGGTAGTATTAATTTTTATTTTTGTTATCTCAGTGTACTTTTTGGAAAAAGTAGTGAGTTAAATTCGAATTTGTGGAGATTGTAGGGCTTGTAGAAATCTCAACAGCTGGCCAGGCATGGTGGCTCATGCCTGTAATCCCAGCACTTTGGGAGGCTGAGGCAGGCAGATCACGAGGTCAGGAGTTGGAGACCAGCCTGGCCAATATGGTGAAACCCCATTTCTACTAAAAATACAAAAATTAACCGGGCATGGTGGCACGCACCTGTATTCCCAGCTACTCAGGAGGCTGAGGCAGAAGAATCTCTTGAACCCTGGTGGCAGAGGTTGTAGTGAGTCGAGATGGCACCACTGCACTTCAGCCTGGGCGACAGAGCGAGGCTCTGTGTCAAAAAAAAAAAAAAAAAAAAAAAAGAGAGAGAGAGAGAAGAAGAAGAAGAAAATTTTAATAGCTATGCTCGGGGACGGACATTGTTATGTGGCTGAATACTCAGGACAGTGCTTTATATTTTAAATCCTTACTTAAAGACAGTCTTACCCCTTTTGAGCTAATATAACAAAATGCCATAAAGTAGATTGCTTACAAACTATACAAATTTATTTATCACAGTGGTGGAGACTAGAAGTCCAGACCAAGACACTAACATATTAGAGTCTGATAAGAGCCTGCTCTGCAGTCCATAGATGGCACCTCCTAGCTGTGTCCTTATACGATTTGAGAGGCAAAGCAAGTAGCTCTCTGGGACCTCTTTTATAAGGAAACTAATCCCCTTCATGAGAGTTGCACCCACATCATCTAATCACCTCTCAAAGACCATCACCGCTTAATACCATCACACTGGTGACTGGCCTTGAACATAAGAATTTTGGGGGGCACAAACGTTCAGAACACAACTAATGATAATAATAAAACTGGAGATACAAAACATGGGGTGGCCATTAAATTTTGTAAAGCAAGTATGTCCAGTGAAAACACAAAATCATGAAGGAATTGAAAGAATAAGAATTTTGAAATGGCAACAAGAATCACACAGGACTAAAAAGTCTGAGAGTTAAAAGAAGAAAGGAAGAATACAATCATAGAGATTAACGAAACAAGTTTAATAAGAAGAAGAGAATTATAGATATGCTAAACAGAGATCAAGTAAGGGACAACTGGAAAAGTCCACTGCCATGGCCAGTAAGGAAGCCAGCATTGTGCTGCAGGTAGAAATCATAATATGAAGAGATGAGGAGTGAGTGGGGTAGGAAGATGTAACAATAGCAAAACAGCATAGGAAGATGATGAACAGGACGATAGTAAGGAAGTGAGGTTTGCTTGAGAACAGTTTTTAAAATTTTCTATTATTTAAATGGCACAGACTTGAGCTCATTTATAGGCTCATGGGAATTACTCAGTGATGAAATTTTCAAATAATTGACTAAGCATAGTTATAAGGAATGTTATCCAAAGTATGATTAAAGGTTTTTACTCTGATAGAACATGATCAAATAAGAAAAGATATCTACTATCTTTTAGAGAAGGGGGAAAGAAATAAGGATGGGAATAAGTATTTTCAGGTATTGGCTAAGGTGGCTAAAAATGTATGCCTTATACCATCTTACCATTACCATATGGCAAAATCAGATGCAGTTTCAGTTTTTGCACTGTTTTCTTGCACCTTTCAGCACTCAGCTTTATGATTCTGTATTATATTCCTTTCTAACTTCATTTCTTCTGCTTCCTTCCTTTTTTATCTTCTCAATTTATTTCATTTTATTTTATCCTTACAAAAGGTCTTGAGGTAGATTACAGAGATAAATGAAATCCCTCAATATAGCAAATCAGAACAGAATGTAAAGGATAAATTTAAGGGGGGGGGGCAGAACTAAGGATTTAAAATGGAGATAAAAATGAGTTTAAGTAAAAATGTATATGTAAAATTTCCATGCAATCACTAAGGCCAAAACCGAACTTTGACATCAAGTTTTCTTGTCATTAATATGAATGGGAAATCGCTATGTTAAGTAATATGTACTGTTTGTGAAATACAGGCAAATCCTTAGGACAAACACAAATATTTCTAATATGTGGAATCCACTCAGGAATTCTCATAAAACAAATCCTGAATAATGAAATTGAAATAACATTTTAACAGATAGTATTACAGTCTACATACAGGTGAATTTAAAACCATTACATTGTTACTTATGGTGTGCAATGACATCATACTGAAACAATGCTCTGAGGAACAAATTGAATACTTCCTAATTATATAGCTTTCTGACTGCATAGCTTAATCCTGAGTAGGTTTTGAATATATGGGAAAATAGACTGCATAGTTTTCCTCAAAGATTATTTATTGTAGATAATATTTTATTTGATATAATATGATTAGAAGTTAAAGATTGTAATGCTTGGCCTTTCACAGCTTGATGTAACTTTAGTGAAAAAGCACTTACATCATCAGTCAGTTAAGTTGAGCATTTGTGAAATTTTAGGAATTATCAAGCAGAGACAATTGAAGAAGAACTGATAGAACACTCATGGCCAAGATCAAGATATTCCGTAACAAACTGTTTTGAATACACATAAACATGAAAAAGGAAAATTTAAAATTATATCAAAAATCCTGATGTTACAATAATTACAACCTTAGAACTTTTAAGGCAATTGCAAATCTTAATTGGCTTATATAATTTAAAAAACTTACTATAAATAAATTTAAATTTTGAACATAATTGCTTCACTGCTATCAGTTGTACCATTTAATAGAAAATATTTTTGAAATTGTCAGAAATTGAAATATTTGATTATTGTTTTGATCATTAGCTATAAGCTTTTCAGGTTTTAAACTTCTATCAATAAAATGACTCTAGTAATTATTAGATGGCAGGGCTAGTTTTCTTTTAACACCATGCAAATACCAAATTCTATCAAATAACTTGTTTTGGTATTAGAAGATGTTTCCTGTATGTTCTCTATAGCAGGAAATATGACTTCAGATCATTTTAGCTCATGTTAAAGAAAATAAGAAAGAGGCCGCAGACTGGAGATGGTCCCTGTTCCTCGGCCTCTTACAAAAACAAACTGAAATTTGATTTGGATGTATTTCTTGTAACTTACCTGAAAAAAGATAGAGTCTCACTTTATCATAGTCAACTGGCCAATTGGTTACATAACTGGAGACCTCCCATCAAATCATAACCACCACATCCAGGTAAAGCAAATACCTAGCAGTAGCCATCAAGTAGTTTATTTGCTTTACTTCCACGTTCAGCAAATAAATGCTCCCTATTCTCACTGCTGGTGGGGAGCTCTCTGAACCCCTTTCAGTTTTGAGTGATGCCTGACTCAGGAGTTGTTCCTTGCTTATATAAACTCTGTTAAACTTATTTACTCTAAAGTTATTCTTTTAATAGTAATAATAATAATAATGGAGTTGAGAAATCTGGAATATGTCCATGATTTGCTCTACTAGAAATTAGTAACTCGTGTCTAAACACCATTCATAATTATGCTCATTTGACAGAGTGTTAAAAAGCTGTATTTGTATGGATCACAGTAGGAATGGCTATCCGGTGTTTATGTGGTATATCACCTTACTTCTTGTTCACAGTATAGAGGCTAAGAAAAAGGGCACTGGATCTGCAAACGACCTTATTTATTCTCTAAGTATTTCTTCACGAAGTCTGACACACTGTTCTGCAATGAAGTAACTTAACATGAACCTTAGCAGTTTCTTTTACAAAATATTAGCCTGAGAAACACAAAGCTAATGTTTATCACAAAAGAAGCTAGCATACCATTTGGATAGAATGTCTGTAATTTGAAAGGGGAAGCTTTGTCTTTAAAATGAAGGAGAGTGAGATAAATTATATTTGTATTCAAAACAAACACTTCATGTCTATTTTTAACCTATGATCAAAGATAGAAACTCACAATTCAGAATAATTATTGAACGGCTTTAAGAATATTACATGCTTTTGCTAATTTAATCCTCATAATGTTGTGATCTTTTTAGAGATTTATAACCCTCATTATAATATGGCCAAATTGAGAACAGGACACCAAGTAACTTATCCAAAATTACATCATTTCTTAACCTTGTTATGACAGTAAGATTTGAAATTAACTTGACAGTAACTCTGGCTGCAGAATCTATGCTCATAAATACTAAGCAGCATATCTCCTTGTGCAGAGAGCAATAATCTTGCACTGTCTACACTATCTAATGCTCTAAGCAATAGCCATAAGTGGCCATGAGCACTTGAAATCTGGCCGTTCAGATTTCAGGTGTGCTGTAAGTATAAAATACACATCAGATTTTGAATATTTAATACAATAGATAATGCGAAAATGTAAAATATTTCATCAGTGATTTTGACAATGATTACATGTGGAAATAATACTTGGGATATACTGATGTTATTAATGTTAAATGTTATAACATGTTAATGTGAATAAGATGTTATTAATATTAAACTTAATTTTACTTGTTTCTTTTTCTCTCATCATGCATTGTTTTTAACATGATAGGTGGGAAGTCAGATTACAGGATCCAAACAAATACTTAATAAATGAATAAATTAATGGTTGATGCATTGTAGCTACTCTTCTGGATAAAATACCAACACTTTTGCTCAACATAGCTGCACTAATATTTTGGCTTTTGTGAGAGTCTGTGTCTGCAGAACAGGAATATTACTTTTTAATTTTAAATATATTTTTAAAAACAATTTATTGAAGTTTGACATACAAAACTGTACATGTTTAATCTATACAAATTAATGAATTTGGAGATAAGTAAACCATTTCCACAATTTATGCTGCAAACATATCCATCACCTCTTTTAAGATGATACTATTAATAAAATAATGTAATAGCATTTTATTGAATGTTTGCTGGGTTCTAACCAATGCTTGCTTGTTCTAACCCTTTCATATGTATTACTTCATTCAATATACATAACTGTATAAAATAGGTATTATTGATAACCTTACTTAAAAAATGAGAGAAGTGGAGCCAACAGAGGTTAAATAAAATTCTGAGGGTCAAATAATTAGTAATTGATAGTGGAATTCAAACCTAGGTAAGGCTCTGGTAGCTGAGGATGAAGATATTAATAAAGTAATAAACTTGGGGGTAAGGATATTCATTTACTAATGTTCTAATCTCATTTTTCAATTCCTCAGGTCATCTTGGTCAAGGCAAGTAACTATTTTGTGTAACAGTTTGCTCACCAATGAAATGAAGGGATCTAAATATCTTGTAATGTATATATTTTTAAGAACATCAAAGTCTGAAAAAACAATATGAATCCAACTTTTCTTTCGAGGATTTTATCCCAGCATCCCTTATACAAGTCGTGCACCACAGCCGAAGTGAATTAGTTATTGATTCTTGTACACCCAACATGTGTTCTTACACCTCACATATGGTGTCCTCTCTGCCTACATGTATTCTCTTTCATCTCTTACTATGGAGACTGCTTAATTTTCAATGCTCCTATCAGCCTTTGTGTCCTCCTTTATTCTTTTTTGATTATTAGCTGCACGTAACTTCCTTGCCTTTGGAACAATCATTAGGTTTTAAGTATATTTGGGAATTTATCTCCCTTCACATAACATTATGGTTATGGTATACTTGACTAATTATTATGCATTTATAAGCTACTTCATATCAAATATCATGCTTTACTCCTTTGTGTATTTTCTGCATTTTACATTAGTCATAAATGCTCCAATATGATTCTCAAGTTTAATAGCAACTTCACCTGACTACTAAGAAATCCAGTGGTAATTTCTGTCTCTAGAAAGAGAGAGAAAGAGATAAATTTTCCTTGCAAAAAGAGGTGGCAGTTGAGACTTTTGAAATTCACTGCAACAATTTTGAGAAAAAAAATGTAATTACAGAAATTATATCTTCTTTTCTTTCTAATTGGAAAAAATATTGAATGCACACATATATTCTCACATTAATACACATCAAATTATTCTTAAGTTAATATCAAGACATTTCCAGTAACTAATTCTAATGCAATAGAAAGTAATTATATATTTGGCAAATTCATAGGTTCTCTGCTTGTCAAATTATACAACCAAATATTCATTTTATTGGTTTAATTTTCTGTATTAAGATATATCATAAAATTTTCCAGACAAAAATTAGATCTATATATTAGATCAAAATGTTGAGCATTAAAATTATGAAGTGACTCAAAATCTAAAATTATTTAGGTGAAGAAAGGAGTCATTTGTAAAGTTTAACAGACATGCAACTTCACTTTCTATTGACATATTTTCTATGACAAATTTTTTGGAGAGAGTAGGAAGTTCATTCAGGTGTTGATTTTAAGGCATTATTTTACAATACCACAAAATAAATTTTAAAAACCCCTAGAAAACAGTTAACTGAAAACACCCATCATGGGTCAGCACTAAAGTCAAAACCAGTTGGCCTGTGAAGAAGAAAGACTGAGTTTCTGTATTCATGAGGAGAGGTGACATGTTAATTCACCATTATTAAAACATCAACTTCTAATTATTTGTTAAATACATTTTAACAATTTCAGTGTTCAGATTTACCCAATTTCCTTAAGAACAATTTTATAGTTATTATTCTTGTTAACTTTGGCATTTTACAAATAGTTTCAACATTAATAATCATAAAATCTCTTTCAATGACAAGTATAAACATCATAAAACATAAATGTTCACTCTTTGAAATATTTATTTGGCCAAAAGTATTGAATACATAACTTGTCAGAAATGGGCCTGTATAGTTACTTTGATTAATAGATCTACATATAAAGGATAAAGATGCTTTATCAATATGTTGCTATTAGTTTTCTAAAGAATTTAGAATGTATATACACATATATCTATATTATATATAGTATATTATTATTTGATTTATTAGCATTATAAATAGATAATACATATATATGTATCTGTGTGTGTATGTGTATGTATGAGCTATAGACTATTTCCTAATTTCTTAGAATGTGTTGAAGCGGAAAACAATTTGTATTTTATGCAAACCTATTATGATATTCTGTAGACCTTTCTTATAATATTATGTAACAGGAATTGGAACTTAGAACAACCATAAAGAAAATAAATCTTTATATAACTGGCATTCACAATATTAAAGCATGAAAACCAGGAGAATTTGAGAAAACACATTGTCCTTTCTTAAATTCGTTCCCACTCTATCTACCTTCCAATATAGAGACAGATGTCTGAGTGGCAAGTCATTTGAAACTTTTGCATTTCAAAATATAGTCTTTGATGAATAAATAAAAGATATTGTCCGATTTAAACTGACAGAAGAAGAATCCAGAATGATATTTCATTCAAGAAAAGTTATTGCACATAAAAATAAAATAGTTCCAATAATTCTATCTCAATTATGGACATAAACTTCTTATAATTATAATATAAAGATAGTCTTCACCATTATACTTACCTTATGTTTAGTCTCATGAAGTATTTACAAATATTTGATATGATTACTGGTGTAGAATTGACAGAAATAAATATCTATAGATTTATATGTTTTCTACATTAATAAATTTAAAATAGATATACTGTTTTAAGGTATCTACATGTGCATGAAATAAAGGTTAAATTGTACTAGAATTCAATTATATTAATATTTTTGCTGAATATTATAAATATATATTTCATCTAATATGCCATACATATATGTCAATATTTAAACAAGTTAGTTGCGATTTGAAAGGATGTATGCAATTTTAAAAATTATGTATGTAGACTGGGCGCGGTGCCTCACTCTGTAATCCCAGCACTTTTGGCGGAGGCCCGGGAGCGTGAGCGCGATCACGAGTTTAGTGAGATGAGGCCATCCTGTGAGGACTACACGGTGCAAACCCGGTCTCTTACTAAAATTACAAAAAAAAAAAAAAAAAAAAAAAAAAAAAAAAACAATTAGCCAGGGGCCTTGGGTGGCGGGCACCTGTAATCCCAGCTAGTCGGAGGCTGAGCAGGGATGGCGTGAACCCGGGGTGAGCGGAGATTCAGTGAGACTGAGGGATGCCGCCACTGCACTCCACGGCCTGGCGAGACGCGATATCCATGCAAAAAAAAAAAAAAAAAAAGAAAAAAAAAAAAAAAAAAAGAAAAAAATTATATATGTATAAGAAATAGATTAATGTGTGCTCAGGTTAAAAGGCATCTTTATTAGTGTTCTTTACATGCCAGTTACACATTTAACTTAAATTCAGACTCCATGAAAATCACATGGTGAAAAATGTGTGGAGCACCTGACGCTTCTTTCCTTCTAAAATCTCTCACGTTTTCTTAGTTTTTCTGTACATCATTAATTCCTTCTAGCTAAGAATCCACACTTCATTGTGTTATTCCTAAATTTTCTTTTCTGTGAATATATTAAATGTTTTATTTAATTCCCTCGGGAACTCCATAATTATCAAAGCATCCCTGAACTATAAAATGGAGTTGTACAGAAAAGATAACATCATTTTCTCCTTCTTTCAACCATTCCAGATGTGTCTGTACATGCTAATCAAAGTGCTCCTCTTCTTTTAGAGAGCCCTACTTTTCCTTAGCCACTTAATTTGTCACTGCCACCTATTCAAAACCCTCCCCATACACTATATCTTCATTGAGTTCTTGATAAGAACCTACAAATTTGACGTGCATAATAGAGAAGTTCAGCCTTTGAAACTCGGACATTTTTATTCTTATTTCAACATTCATGACCTCTAACAATTAATCTTTAGTGTTTAAGTTGATTTTCCCTGATGTATGAAATGCATTTAGAACCTCATGAAAATTAAATAAATTAACATATTTACACATCTAAGAAAGAAGAGTCATCCTTAGGTATACACAGTGGGCTGGTTCTAGGACCTTTCATGGATACCCACAACCTTGGATGCTCAAGTCTCTGATACAAAATGGTGTAGTATTTACATATGAGTTATGCACATTCTTCTGTATATTTTAAATCATTTCTATATTCCTTATAATTTAATACTATGTAAATGATTTGTAAATAGTCATTGTACTGCATTGTTTAGGGAATAATAACAAGAAAAAAACCTGCACCTGTTCAGTACAGACACAGTGTTTTTTTAAAAACACCTTGATTCATGGTTGATTGAATCCATGTGTACTGAGTACTGACCATACTGTCACACAGGAGTCACTTAGTAAGTGGCAGTTTTCTATAAATTTTTTTAAAATGCCATTCTGTTTTTTCTTATTTCATGATGTATAATTACTCACTAACCTCCAAGTAACCTCCAGAGACCATATTAGATGCTACCTTTAGAATATAAGGCAGCATACTTGACCTCAAGGATTTATTTTATTATACTACAGAATCTTGTCTAAAACGCTGAAATGTGATTCCTCTCTGTCACCATCTATTGAAAGTTATTTCTCAGAACTTACTATGGAATCTCCTTTATTCCACATATTCAGTTACTATCTGTTGAACAGCATCATAGTATATGCCATCATCATTTTCCTTGACTTTGCAGCATTCAACATTGATCAACATCTCCCCATTTTGAAATTCTCCTCTTGGAAGCTTACTTTATATCAATATTCTTTTCTTTCTGCTCCTCTGATTTGTATCCTTCTGCCTTGCTGCAATTCATTCTTCCATAACCTATTGTAGGCTTTTTAATCCTATCAACATTTAACCCTCTAGTTAATGTCTTAGTTCTCCCCTGACCTCACGCTGAGCTTCAGTCCCACATTTCTAGTTGCCAGCTATATATTTCTATGTCTTACCATCTCAAACTCAATGCATCTTTAAAATAATTCTACAAATGTAGACATAAAGGCTTTGACATAAACCCCTTGAACTATGAATTTCCTGTTATTACTAACACTAGTCTCACAGTTTGTCACCCTCGTCTCGATCTGTAGTGCTTCAGAATTTATATACAGGAGGAATTAGAGAAAACGGTTCAAAAACATAGAAGAAAGAATCATAGATTAAGAAATTTTCTTAAAGTTTTCATGGAAATCACCTTATATTTTATTTTAAATGATAAAAGATAACACAAACTTTAAAATGCTTTATTTTCTACTTTTCTAAAATTATAAAATATAAATTAAAATTGTATTATTATTAGAGGTATATTTAATATTGTTAATATTTAAGATGGTTTGTAGAACAGTAATGGATATTATTAGAAGGCTCAGATCTGCCATCCCTCACCTCAGCTTACCCTGGAGAACTGTGATAGATACATTTAACTCTTCCTATATTTTTTTGTTGTTGTTCTTTCAAACTTTTATTTTAGGATCATGGGGCACATGGGCAGGTTTGTTACATGGATTAATTGCATGTTGCAGGGGTTTGGTGTATAGATTATTTAGTCCCCCATTTAACGATTATAGTACCTGATAAGTGCTATAACAGTTTTTCCAATCTCACCCTCCTCCCGCTCTCCACACTCAAGTAAACCCCAGTATCCATTGCTCCCTTTTTTGTGTGTGTTCATGTGTACTCAGTGTTTAGCTCCTGCTTATAAGTGAGAACATGCAGTCTTTGATTTTCTGTTCCTGCATTAACTTGCTTAGGATAATGGCCTCCAGTTCCATGCACGTTGCTGCAAAGAACATAATTTTATTCTTTTTAATAACATCATAGTATACCATGGTGCATATTTATCACATTTCCTTTATCTTGAGAACCTTGATGGGCATCTAGATTGATTCCATGTCTTTGCTATTGTAAATAGTGCTGCAATGAACAT
Organism: Rhinopithecus bieti; assembly: GCF_001698545.2. NCBI lineage: Eukaryota > Metazoa > Chordata > Mammalia > Primates > Cercopithecidae > Rhinopithecus > Rhinopithecus bieti. The sequence goes on from NW_016803397.1 coordinate 1,284,358, forward strand.
AATGTGCATGTGTCTTTAGGATAGAATTATTTATATTTCTTTGGGTATATACCCAGGAATTGGGTTGCTGGGTCAAATGGTAGCTCTACTTTTTAAGTTATTTGAGAAATCTCCAAACTGCTTTGCTCAGTAGCTGGGCTAATTTACATTCCCAACAGCAGTGGTATAAGGATTCCCTTTGCTCCACAGCCTTACCAGCATCTGTTATTTTTTGACTTTGTAATAATAGTCATTCCGAATGGTGTGAGATGATATCTCATTGTGGTTTTGATGCGTTTCTCTGATGATTACTGATGATGAGCATTTTTTCATGTGCTTGTTGGCCATATGTATGTCTTCTTTTGGGAAGTTTCTGTTCATGGCTTTCTTTATCTTTTAATAGGGCTGTTTAATTTTGCTTGTTTATTTGTTTAAATTCCTTATAGATTCCGGATATTAGACCTTTATCAGATGAATAGTTGGCAAATATTTTCTCCCGTTCTGAAGGTTGTCTGTTTACTCTGTTGACAGTTTCTTTTGCTGTGGAGAAGCTCTTTAGTTTAATTAGGTCCCACTTATCTTTGTCGCAATTACTTTTGAAGTCTTCATCATGAAATTTTTATAGGACCTATGACCACAATGATATTTCCTAGATTATCTTCTTTTTTATAGTTTTAGGTTTTATATTTAAGTATTTAATCTACCTTGTGTTGATTTCTGTATATGGTTAAAGAAAGGGCTCCAGTTTTAATATTCTGCATATGACTAGCCTGTTATCCCAGCACAAATTCTTGAATAGGGGTTTCTTTCCCCGTTGCTTATTTTTGTCAATTTTGTTTATTTCTGGATTCTCTAACCTGTTCCATTGACTTATGGTCTGTTTTACTACCAGTACTATGATGTTTTAGTTACTGTAGCTTTGTAGTATAAAGTTGGGTAGTGTGATGCCTCTTGATTTGTTGTTTTTGCTGAGTATTGTTATGGACATTTGGGTTCTTTTTTGGCTCTGTATGAATTTTAGAATTAGTTTTTCTAATTTTGTGAAAAAGGCCATTGATAGTTTAATAAGGATAGCATTAAATCTCTAGATTGCTTTGTATAGTATGGTTATTTTAACAATATTAATTATTTCTATTTATGAGCATGCAATGTTTTTCCATTTGTTTGTGTCATCTCTGATTTCTTTCTGCAGTGTTTTGCAATTCTCATTTTGGAGATCTTTTGCCTCCCTGGTTAGCTGTATTCCTAGGTTTTATTTTTTGTGCGTGTGGCTATTTGTTAATGGGATTTCACTCTTGATTTGCCTCAGATTGGACATTATTGGTGTATAGAAATGCTACTGATTTTTGTACATTGATTTTTGGTACTGAAATTTTGCCGAAGTCGTTTATCAGATCTAAGAGCTCTTGTATAGAGATTGTGGGGTTTTCTAGGTGTAAAATAATATATGTGAAGAGAGATAGCTTAACCTCCTCTTTTCTTATTTGGATGCCTTTTACTTCTTTCTCTTGCCTAATTGCTCTGGCTAGAACTTCTAGTACTATGTTGAACAGGAGTGATGAGAGTGGTCATCCTTGTCTTGTTCTGGTTTTCAGGAGAATTTTTCTAGCTTTTGTCCATTTAGTATAATGTTGATGTGGATTTGTCATCATTGACTCCTTATTTTTAGATATGTTTCTTAGATTCCCTAGTTTTCTGAGGCTTTTTTAACATGAAGGGATGTTGAATTTAATTGAAAGCCTTTTCTGCGTCTATTGAAATGATCACGTGGGTTTTTATTGTTTTTACATGGAAATTATATAAGCTGCTCCTGAATGACGTGGGTAAACAATGAAATTAAGGCAGAAAAATAGTTCTTTGAAACTAAGTAAAACAAAGATACGACATATTGAAATCGCTGTAACACAGTTATATCCAGGTTAGAAAAAATTTTATAGTGCTAAATATCCACATGAAAAAGTTAGAAAGACCTCCAGTTGACAATCCAACATCACACCTAGAGGAACCGGAAAAACAAGAGCAAACCCACCCCAAAGCTGCAGAAGAAAATTCATAACCTAATCAGAGCTGAACAGAATGAAATTGAGATGTTAAAAATTATACAACAGATCAATGACACCAAAAGCTGGTTGTTTAAAATAATAAATAAGATTGATGGCCTGCTAGCTAAGTTAATAAAGAAAAAAATAGCAAATCCAAATAAACATAGTCAGAAACAATAAAGGTGACATTATCCCCGCCCTAATTCATTTTAAGAGGCCAGCATCATTGTGATACCAAAACTTAGGGGAGACGCAACGAAAAATGAAAGCTTCAGGCCTTCTATTTTCAATTGTTCATGAGGCTCATTCAATTTATTTTATACAATATCTTAAACCTGTCCCTTCCTTTCTATTACCACTACCAAAAACAACAGTCTTATGTAAGTGTCTGTAGCCTTGCATCCAGAGAACTACAGAAAACTTTTAGCTGATGCATTTGTTCACCGCCCCTGCTGCCCCCCCAGCATTTTTTTCTCATTTAATCTATTCAATATATTACCTTCATACGAATCCTTCTAAAGTAAGATATTGATCAGGCAAATATTGATATTGAAAATCCTGTTATCTCTGGTTTGTGTGATGGATAAATTCCAAATATTTTTCAAAATTTGGAACCCTAGATAATCTGGTATTCTTAGTCTCAGTTGCTTTTAAATGGTTATATATATGAAACCATTAAATCAGCTTACCAAACTCTGTAAATGTACTTTTCACTTCCCCGCTTTCTCACATTTGCTCTTGTTGGTTTGTCTTTACTTATCTCTTAACTTCCCCCCTTAAATTGAGGGGAAATTTACATTTTATTTTTCCCAACCAGTCTAGCTGGAACTTTGCCTCACCAACGAGCAACAAGGGAGTCTTTGCCTTTCTGAATTTTGTATATTTGACATAACTTAAGAAACACTGTAAAACATAAGCATCATGGTTAATAATTTGAAGGTTCTCTGATTTCTCACTTAGAATTAGAAGGCTGAGTATACAGCCATGTGTTTCTTCAAATTGGGCATGCACACGCATACACATAAATTGCTTATATAATTTACATACTTATATATGTGAACATATACATTGACAATTGTCCTGTCATCAGATCATTCAATTGATATTGCAGAGATTTAAGATAATATTGATATTACTTCTAGAGGCTAAATGTTGTATAATGATTTTAGCATATCATAGATGATAATCTTCATAGTGTATCTAAATCCTAATCTTTCCTTTGTTTCTTCCTCTTAATCTCCACGAAGAGGATTATAGATTTGAAAGGTGAACTAAGTTAGAATAAAACCATGTTAATCATTACCTTGGCAAAAATTGTGCATTCAGTATAAAGAAAAGCATTACTAATAGCCCTTCTTAAGCATGGAAAAAGGGATACTGTATATGTGACTGATTCTAACTAAAATTAGGCATTGAATAATAGTTTTTAAAAACTCATACTGATGACTTTTACAAGTTTAAAATTAGGTAAGGGAGTATGTTCTTTGTCAGGTAAACTATATCAATTACTATTTCCTTAATTGTTACCAAGTTAATACATTTTAGTTATTTTGCTTATTATTTTACATGTAATTTTACTCAGTGAGTTACCCACATTACATAATATCAAATATTTTATACAAATATTATTTTAAAATTTATCATTTTAAATGATAAAATACATTAAATTAAATTGCAGCAGTACTTAGTCTCAATAAAATGTTACTAAAATTGATGTTGTATAATTTTTAGTCTTTCTCAAATTGGTACAATTAAATTATTTTTTAATATCCTAGGGCTATAAGAAACTAAATTAAAATTTTTGAAATGCATAGAGTACTTCAATAGTGAGTTGCTTTTCAACAAATAATTTTAATTTTTATAATAATGAACTAATTTGATAAATTATCTTTTCTTTTCATGATCAAATAATCTTTTATTATTTAACCATTGCCATCTACATAATGAAATACCTGGATAGAGACATTTTTTATTAGAGGAAGGAAGGAAGAAGAGAAGGAAGAAACAAAGAAGCAGAGAAAGAAAGAAATCAAGAAAACAGCAAACAAATAAACAACAAAAATATTGTCTTTCCTCAGATCTATGTTAATGAAAACCAAGTAGCCAATTTGCATATCTATTTTACAACTCTAATAACTAATTTTCTCTACCAATTCTTCCAAATGAGTAAAACTGATCGAATTTCTCCTAAATTAGTAAAATATCTGGTTCTTTTAAAAGTATAAATTTCTTATGAACTAATTATCATATCTATTAACTTTATATTATTTTCTGACTTGTTTTGACAAACAGGTCTCTTCCTCAAATTTAAATACCATTTTCATAGTAGTGATTTATGATAAGGTTTAATAAATATTATTACTCATTGATTTCAACATTCAAATAATTTTCAGATTTCCAATTTGGGGTAACTTCAGCAGCTGATATGCTCTCAGGCTGTGTACAAATATATTTAATCAAAGAAATGAGTCCTTGAAGCATTTATTTTTTAAAGATATCCATTATGAATTAACGTGAACCCTTCATTTTATTTTGTATTTTTCCTCAGACACTGCCAAAATACAATAAACATGTAGTAAAAACAGACTGATGCTTTCAATTGCTACACTGTTTATAATGAAGAGTTTATATTAATGTACCCTCTTCATTTTTTGTTGCTTTATTAGACTTTTTAATTTTTTTTATTATTATCAGGCACTAGGATGGGAGATTAAAGTTAAGATTTGCCTTCAAAGAGCTCGCCCTTTAATAGAGGGACAGAGTAATTCAAAATAAGTTAACTGTTCAAGGTACCGTGAAGAAGCATTGAAAAATTATATGTAGCCTTGACGGCGTGATAAAATTTGATTATTAGGTAGATTACAATTGCAGCAGTGTCCAAAATTGACCACATATCCGAAAATATGAGAAAACTAACTCAGAGTATGATAAAGGAATTCTCCCAAATAATGGCAGGCACTTGAACTGAGTACGATCTAGAGATACTTTGTATTGAATTGATTAGGGAATTAGTAAGAAAGTACAATTTAAATAGTTATTGACAGACTTGAATATGAAGGTAATAAAAGAAGAACTTCCAGATTTTTAGCTAAGACAATGGTCATTCAACCTTATGGTAAATGTAACAAAAGATACAAATTTCTTCATTTTGAGAGAAAATTATGAAATCGCTTTTGTGCATTTTAATTTATTTTGGCTGCAGTGTATAAAGTGCAGATATGCTGAAATAATTAAATGCAGCAATGTATATATCAGGAAAGAAGTTTAGATTTATAAAAACAAAATTTAGAAATTCCAATTTAGTCACATTTAAACTGGTGGCTTCTTGAGCTATGGTACTTAACCTCATCATGCTTCAGTTTCTTCATTTATATGCTAGTAACATTGTGGAGAAAATACATTAATTTTATTAATACAACTACAGAGCTTAAAATAGTTCTCAAAATGTATGCATTCAATGAATATTAGCTAAAACAACAGAAAATGATGTCTCTATTTACAACTTTTTGGGTGAAATTTGACTCTTATAAAGTTGTTCTGGAACAAGACAATCTTGAAGGAATATGCATCAGCTTGTTAAGAGGAAACAGAAAAAAAAATCATAAATTTAGGTGTTCTGCAAAAAGGCTAGGTCCTGGGCTCAGCTGATGGGAGAGAGTGATTTAGTAGTAGGGGTAAATATCTACAATTTGTTCAAAGTCATTCACCAAGTGAACTGAAGTCCAAATATAGCCAATGTGATTCAACATCTATTTCAATGTACTTAAAAAAATTGGCTATTCACTAAACCAACTGTCTAACCTCATGAACCAGAGTATATTTATGGAAACTAAGTAGTTCTGAACTCTGCTTTGTTTTATTCACTTATACTTTCATCTTATGCCAATTCCACATTGTCTTGATTACTGTACCTTTAGAGGTGCCTAGTTTCCATTTTCCTAAAATACAGAACAAAAAGCAAATTTCTTCATATATAATCTATCCAATGTAAGTTCTGTCTAAAAATTATGTACATAGTAGAATCCAACTCATCATTGCCATAAATAGTATTTTTTATTTTGGCCTGCATAAGTGAACAGAAGCATGTGGTCACAAGAAATAATTCTGGAATTTTCCAATTTTACTGTTAAATTTATGTAAGATTTCAATGTCACCAGGTGACAGGAAAAGGTGACTAATAGGTAAGAAACAAAATATAAATTGTGTTGGCCTCTCAATCAGTATTTAATTCATGTATTTTTGGCTCTTAACATGTCATACATGGCTTTAGGGAATTTGCAGAGAATAGTCAGGTAATGTCCCTGGTACATAGACGGTAATTTCCAGTAATAGAGACAGATAACAATTACATGAATAAATGTAGTTAATTGCAATAGTAATAAAGGTTGTAAAAAAGTAAAAGTGGGTCAAGTGCAGTGGTTCACGCTTGTAATCCCGGCACTTTGGGAAGGAGAGATGGGCAGATTGGTTGAGCCCAGGAGTTCTAAACCAGTCTGAGAAACATGGTGAGACCCTGTCTCTACAAAAAAAAAAATAATAATAATAATACACACACACACACACACACACACACACACACATATATATACACAAAAATTAGCCAGACATCATGATGGTGAGCGCTTGCAGTCTCAGCTACTTGGGAGGCTGAGGTGGGAGGATCTCTTGAGCTTGGTAGGTGGAGGTTACAGTGAGCCAAGATTGTGCCACTGCATTCCAGCACAGGTGACAGAGTGAAACCCTGTCAAAAAAATTAATTAATTAAAAGTGGGCACTTACAAGGTAAGGACTGCAAGAGGAACAAATTTAAGTAAAACAATTAGAGAACTCCAGCTAAAACAAAGCTTGTAAGTTTGAAGAAAATTGGATTGATTTGAAGAACATAAGCTTTATACGCCTGCAGAATAGTAAGAGATGGTGAATGCAGAAGGAAATTAGGTTGGAAATGTGACCAGAGATCAAGAAGAACCTATTAGTCTCTGGTAAGTAATCTGAGCTTCTGTTTGTTTTTTAATTCATTGGGAAATCTTGGGAGGGTTACAAGAAAGTAAATTATGGATAATTAGAGTTCTCATTATTCAACAGACCACCCCAAACTTTTTGGCGTAAAACGGTTATTTTCTTTGGCTCATCAGTCTGCAGTTTGGTGAAATGAAGGCTTATCTTTCCTTCATCACATCATCGGCATCAGCTCAACTGGGAGCTGGAAGATCCACTTGAAAAAGAAATCTCTCTTCCATGGGTGCAAATTAATGCAGTTGACTAGAAACTCAGCTGGTTCTGAGGGGCAGAAGCCTCTGTTCCTTTCCATGTGGATTTCCTCAGAAAGGCTTCTCTGCTGCACTCTCTGGGCTTGACAACAAGGTAGCTGGACATAAGGTGAGCCACCCAGAAGACAGAAAGTGGAAACTACCAGTTTCTTTTATACTTGTTCTAGGAACTGGCACATCATTTCTATCGGACACTATTCATATGTATACAGAGTCCAGATTTCAGCGAGATACGTAGACTGTATTTCTGAATGGAAGGAATATTAAATAATTTTGGGACCATGCTCTCTTCTGACCACCAATTATTTACATTTCTCCCATATTCAATTTATAGTCACACTGCCCAAGAAACCCCAGGATTTTTGTGCCATTACAGCATCAGGAAGAAAATCAACACTTAACTAACAACTTGTCATCTAAATTATGTATATATATGGATGATGCCCTTTAGTTGCTGTTTCTTGGGTATGTCTCCTTGAGTACAGCTCTCCTTTGACACAAAGCTATAAGAAATAAAGAGGCAAGCTATCTTCTCTCAAAATTTATTGGTTGGTCAACATACCCAAAATTTATTGATTGGACAGACATAGGCTAATTACAATAGTCATTGAAGGGGGTGAATAAATAGGAAGCCCAGTCACTTATCCATAGTAATCTTTAAATCCAGCTAAAAATATTGCTAAATATTTAAATATTTAAAGGCCATGTGCAGTGGCTTACGCCTGTAATCCCAGCACTTTGGGAGGCCAAGGCAGGCGGATCACGAGGTCAGCAGTTTGAGACTAGCCTGGCCGATCTGGTGACACTCCGTCTCTACTAAAATACAAAAATTAACAGGGCATGGTGGCACATGCCTGTGGACTCCCAGCTACTCGGGAGGCTAAGGCAGAAGAATCGCTTGAACCTGGGAGGTGGAGGTTGCAGTGAGCCGAGATCATGCCACTGTAGTCCAGCTTGGATGACAGAGCAGACTCCATCGCTCTCTCTCTCAGTCTCTCTCTCTCTCTCTCTCTCTCTCTCTCTATATATATATATATATATGTGTGTGTGTGTGTGTGTGTGTGTGTGTGTGTGTATCTGTGTGTGTGTGTATGGCTCTCTCTTTCTCTCTCTCTATATGTGTGTGTGTGTGTCTGTGTGTGTGTGTATACATGGCTCTCTCTCTCTCCATATATATATATAACCATGTCCAGTTTGATGACCTAGCCTTACAAGTCACATAGCATAAGACATAGACATAAGACCCCCAGGATTAAAGAGAAGACAACAGACCCTCACCTCTTGTTAGGAGAATTGTCAAGGTCATGTTGTAAGTGAAAGCATAATAGAACATCATATTGTGGTTATTTTTTAAGAAAATACAATCTTCCACAGTTAGAATTTAGACTAAACTAATATAACAAAGTAATCAAATATGCAATCATTTTACAAGGTTATATGTAATACATATTATATGTATATATAGTTACATAGTTGTTGTTTGTTCTCATTGCAACAGTCCAGAGATAGATAGTCCTCATCTGGTACCAAAGCTCCAAAGAATGGTAATTCCCAAAAGACAGCTTCTTTCTCTGGTCAACTGTAGGAAATAATACTTCCCTGCCAGTGAGTAAAGGCCAAGGGAGTATATGTCACGTTTGTTTTAACTGCATTCTGAAATAGCAGACATTACCTCGCTCCCCTCTAATTGGATAACGCTAGTCGTATGTAGTCATATGTTATAATAACCTGCAAAAAATGATAGAACACTTAGTCTTTAGCCGGGAAACCATGTGTCTAACACAAACCTAGTGGTTCTATCATTAACAAAGGTAAAATGAATGTCATTGGAAAACTAGTGGTTTCTGCTATAAGTGGCATAATCTAATTACTGTTTCAAATTATATATGTAGTACCGTTTGGGGAATAAACTGGACAAGATAGTAACTGTAGAGCCTGGACTTAGATTTTTGGATTGACTAACTAGGTGTATAATGGTATCATTACTGAAAAAGAGAAAAAGTTTTCTTATAGTGTGGAATTCAAATACATACTTTCATTTTCGTGTGTGTTAATATTCTGATGTTTTCTTGAAAACTAAGTCCAAATGGCAAGCTGAAAGTTAGCTGAATTCATTGAGAACTCATAGGAAAAGTCATGGGCAGAATTTTTAATTTGGGGTCAATAGTATGGAAATGCTGTTTATTGAAATATTGAAAACTATAAACTTGCTTTGGGAAACTCAAGATATCAGAAAATAACTGAAGAAGAAAGTGATGCAGAGAAGTGAGGAGCAGTAGTGTTGCTATTTGTTTAAAGACTAAAGGAAGTCATCCGGGAGGCAGAAACCCCAAAAAGATGAAAGAGGAAAAGAAGACTGATACTGTTAAGCTTCTCTCTTGCTTTTCCTAGAGATTTAGTTGTGCTCATTAGGGTATGTAATTCAAGGATATAATTTGGTTTAGGTTTTAGGAAGTTTTTTTAAATGTATTCTCTGTTTTGTGGTTTTGTGCTTCTATCTTTCTGCTTAGTATTCTGTTAAATATCTATTGCTCAGAGGCGATTACACATATTACCCAGTAAAGGTTCTCCCTGTTTTTCTCTCCCACAGTATCTAGTTATTTATTTTATAATATTTAGCACAATTGAAACTGTTGTTCTACTTTGTATATTTTTGCGCAAAATAACCTATCTTATCTAGGATTCAACATCCTAGAGTATAGAATTTGCACTTTGCATAAAATTGGAACTTTTAAAAAATGTGATCAATGACCATTGGACGTGTAATTTAGAGTTCCATCTACAAACACATTACTGACTGTATAATTAACAACAAAGAAGGGACCCTACCCTAAGAAGGTTGGGAACACGTGACTCAGTTTTAGAATGAGTTGGGGAAGCATTGATTTTTCCCTTTTGTCTTTGTAGAGTTTTTCCTTGGAGACAGCTGTTTTTGCTGTCTCTTCACCATTAGAGTCATCGTATTTGAAGAGCCATGATTAGAGGAAAGAACTGTAGAAAATGGGCCAAGAAACCCATTAGTGAAGCTTTTAGTGTTGTTCTAAAGCTTGCCAATGGTCTGGGCAAAAGGAGTTCTGAAAGCTTTATATAATAGACTTACCCAACTCATGAATCCGCTGGAGCTTGGACCAAAGCCATAGCTAGACTTGGAATGTGTGCACTACTTCTCTGGATCCTCTGGTTATCTCTCTTTTGATTTTATGGCTCTAGAAAATGGTGGTTGAGGATTCAGATATTCTATCTAGAAATCAAATATAATTTCTGTGGTGAAATAACATGCAAAAATAAAAGTTGCAACAAGCCTAAAAGGCAAGGATTTATATTCACAATATCTAGATATCTTAACAGAGTCTAATTTAAATTTTGTGATATGTGTGAGGTCACAAGACTAGTAAATAAAAGAACAGGAATTAGATTCAAGATCTGTTGTAATACAAGAATATGTGCTCTCCATATTTTATTAATTTGCTTACATAGTAAATAAAAATAGCATTCACAAAAGAGAGTCTCCTTTGCTACCCTAAAATTGTTACAATTGTACTGGGTTTGAGAGAAAGGAGTATTCCCTGAGAAATCAGACCTGTGGGAGAAACTTATTTAGATAAGAGTAGGAGAGAAAGATGGATTCTTAAGGTAAAAGAGGTGTAAAGGGGCAAGTTGAGACTTACAGTACCAGGTGAGTGCAACTTGTTCTTCACCTGCCCCTGCAGACAAGTAATAGGTTATGAATGAGTCAAGAGTACAATAGCCACACACTGAATTACTTTAAATGTCATTCTCTTTCTTTCATGTTATTATAATGTTGTTTCCAAAACTATGCATTTTAATGATTAATAAACAACATGAACTCAATTTTTTCATAGAGTGACTTGACATAAGAACAGGATTATTACAGCCCTATTGTATTTTCCTCTGAGGAAATACTTGTAATAAATGTTCTTGTAAAGTTACATTTTGAGATACTTCTGAATCCATCTCTTGCAAATTAAAAAGATACACATGCATATTATTATGAAAGTAAAAGATTGGATTCTGGTAGACTTATTTGCTTTGAAACATTTATTTCATTTTCAGACTTATCAAGATTTATGAGCTTTTTTCTCCTTACGTGAACTCTATACCTCTCTTCACAAATCAATTGTATGAAGAACAGGATTCACTACAACTTGCCTAAGTGTAATAAAATCAACCAAAAGAAAGCCCAAAGTTCTTTTGCAAAATATGAGTAATGTTACAGAAGAGGAAAACATTCAACCTAGCTCTTCTTTTTAAAAATTCCCCTAAAAGAATTTATTACTCAAGTGAATAACTAGTCTAGTGGGATGCAGTTTTCTAGGCTGAGATGTAAAATGTCCTAAGAACATTTATTACTGCTTGACTGGACTTGAACCTTTTTCAAGATATAGGCCTGCAAATCAGAAACATGTTGGAAAAAATAGTGACTATTAAATTCAGAAGATAATACAAAACAAGATCAAGATATTTGAATTATCATTTATTTTTTGTCTGATCTACATGATATCCTGTGAGAATTTCTGAGTAGATTTTCACTAAGTATACATCAACATCAACAATGACATTAAACTGAAAATGATATTCATTTGGTTAAGCTGTTTTGTAACCAAGTTTTTCAGAATGATTGTATTGGCCAAATACATTAGCAAGTTGTTCGTCTGTATCTTCTTCATTTTATTAGAGAGACAAAACTATGAAACAAATGAAAAGTATTAAAAGATAAAGAAAACTTTAATACATTTCCTTAAAATACTTTGAAATAAATATTAAAATCTATAAAATATATCCAATAACGAGTTATAAAAGTATTGTTTGGACTAAGAAGTGCAGGTAATTCAACTTCAATTTTATTTCATTTACCAAGTGAATTTTTTTTTGCACATTTTATTTTCATATGAATTATTTAGAGTTAATTTCCTTGTTTTGTGTTTATTTTAGATTTAGATGAACAGCTTCTATTTTAAAATATACATGATTTTCTTCAATTAACAGTATAGACAAATGAATATTTTTAGCCCATAGGTCAAATGAAAGATTAGTAATTTATACATATCAGCTGTAAATTCATAAGAACCATATGGATGTCCATGCGGAGGAGGTGATTAAGACAGGAAAAGTCACCTATGAATGAAGACACATAAATCCTCAATGTTTAAAACAGTAAGACACAGTTTTTCACTTATATTAGCCCTTGAAAAGATAGAAGATCCACTGTTGAAAAGGTACATATTCCCAGAACTGTTGATAGAAATCAAATATATTTTGATGGGAAGAATTAACATAGATAAATGTGTATAATTTTCTGACACTATACACTTAAGTTACCTAAACAATTACAGCCTTATTTTCTTATTCCGTTAAGTGTAGTAATAAAGTCTACTTATTTAATAGGGCTACAGTATGAAGAAAACCAGGCATATCATATTCTTTGTGTAATGCTTACATATTGCATGTAGCATAGTTGGTAGCCACTATGCTGATTTCCATTTATGACTATGTCTGTATTTTCTAGAAAGAAGTTTTGTAACCTTAATTAAGAAATGCATAAATGTTCAGACCTTTTGTGCAGTAATTTTACTAGTAGGAAATATCCTGAGGAAACAATCACTTACACACACATACGCACACACACACTCACATACACACATACTCACATACACACACACACATATGCACACACACAGTCATACACACACTCACATGCACACACATATGCACACACACAGACTCACATGCACACACACACTCACATACACTCACATACACACTCACATACACACATCTACACGATAAAATTTTATTATGAAATTATTTTGAGTTTATAGAAATGTTTACCAATAGAATAATATTAAGTAACTCATGAATTTTTTTATTAAAACTAATTTTGGTATATTTTAAAGGACTAAAATAATTTTGGTACACATTTCAGGAAAAATAGGATGCTAGCCCTTGAGAACATGATGATCTTGCTCATTGGCTAACTACACCATTCACCTTACTTTGGCTGGGGAGGCATTTGCAGAGCTCTCCTTCTGACATTTTTGTCTAGAGGTGGCATCGTTGTCTCCCTTTCTCTCAGAAGCTTCACATTTGTTAAGGAAACTTTAAAAATGTCTTTCTTTTTTGAAATGAGCTAGTGGTATGTATAGCTACTTTATTATTTTTATCTTATTTATTCAAATATTTCCTTTTCCTTTTATTCTATCTTTTTTACTACAGGCATGGACATTCTATTACACATTCGGAAAAGTAAAGAGTTTAATACACTCTATACCCAAATCTATATTCAAAACCTGTTTCTATTTTTCTGTATTTGCATCACTAGCTATACTTTCTTTTTAATGTAAATGATAGATACTTTGACACTTCATTCTAAATATATCAAGCATATATCTCCAAAAGGTAACATTCTCAAATTTTACTACAATTCTATTATTACAGCTAAAACAACTGAGACGAATCACGTAATATTACAAAAAACCCACAAATTCTATATTTGAGCATATTCAGATATTCTAAAAGTGTATTTATAGCTTGTTTGCTCACACTTGGAGTCAGTCAAGAATCACACATTGTATTTGGTTGTGTTGGTTCTTAAATCTCTGTTAATCTACAATAGACCCAACTTTTTTTCTGTTTACTTTTATGTCATAGAAAGTCTATTGTCAGTGGTTGTCCATTTTCAAATTTGTAATATAGAATTGATTTCTTTATTCTCTGAAGCATATTATGTCATTACATTGCACAACAACTTCCTGAATTTATTCAATATGTACATGTTGAATTATGAGTGTATGTCAGCCAGAGAACATATAGCTATGACAGAAAAAAAAAAAAAAAAAAA
>NW_016803397.1:1298868-1302367 GCF_001698545.2 Rhinopithecus bieti
AAAAAAAAAAAAAAAAAAACAGAAAGATCTGTCTTTCTTTTTGCTCTAAATATTTTTTTCTCTTTCCTTTTACGATGCAACTCTCCCAATTAAAATAGCTGTGTGGATACAGAACTTTTATGTACTACTACTTACTAAATTATATGGGTGTGTTTTTCCTCATCTCAGAGTAGCATATCAATAGATGCTATAAAAGCATGAGGTACATTTGTAAAACATTGAATTCGGTTTCAAATACCTCAGAATTTTTCCCTAAAGAGCACTTTTTGAATGACATTAAGACATAGGAATCTAAGTTCATCAACCAAAGATGGGTGCCTGACTGCTCATCAACTAATTATATATGACTCAAAGAACAGGAATTCAGAGGGTCTGTGTCCAGCTTTGTCATGGGTAAATAAGGAAGGCACCCACAAATCTTACGTAAGTCATAGGAAGAAGTGTGGTTCTTTGCAGTGAACCATTTCCTGGAACACACAAAACTTGGGGGATTTTTTAACCTTTGCTGTTTTCCAGGAGCATGTGTTTCTGGTAAAATTCAACATTGTCAGGAGCAGCCAGGGTGATAAGATAACTTATACAAAAGACATTCCCTAATAACTTAGACATAAGAAGATCCCTAATGCAAATGGTGCCTGTGTCTGAAAGAAGCAGAGACACCTTCATAAAACTAAACTTTTTCCTTAATAATATGGTGCTTTCCAGCAGAGGCAATAGCAGAGCCCAGGAGAGAAAGTACTGCTCAGAAGCTGAAGTGTAGATCAAGCACATAATGCTTGAAGTAGTAGTTTCTTGAATTTATTTGTGAGCACATGCAGAAAGTCTCCTGAATTAAAAATCACCATCACCACCACCACCACCACCACAACAACAAAAACAGGGAGGACGTTTGCAAAGGTACTGAGTTTCTGCAGAGCTTCTGAAAACAAGAGCCAGTAAAAAATGTGATGTAGTAATGTTATTACTACAAACGTGAATTTGTTTTTACATAGTTTTGATGACTTGTGGAAGTCTAGGTTACAGTCACATAGAAAAATATTTACCCCTTACCTGAAGCACCCTGAGTTTGAGATCAAGACAAAAATGACACTAAATGTTTCAACTTGGCATGCCTTGAGGCATAATAGGAAGACTGATATAACACTATCCATAGATGGCAGAATACCATTATTTTATAGATATGATTATCTATGTTATGGTATGTTTTATAATAAACATGCTTTATTTCAGAAAAGGAAAACAACAGAAATATTTGAGATATCTAAAAGAGTGAAGTTTCCCTAGTGCTGTGAGGAAATTACTAAGAAAAAATGGCATGCAATAATTTTATTTGATTAAAATAAGAACTCAATAATAGATAACAAGCTTCAGGCTAGTTTTAGGAAAAATAATTCTTTCTTCACCTTTTGTTATGTTTTGTTTTGAAGACAGGTTCTCACTCTGTTGCCCAGGCTACAGTGCAGTGGCATAATTATGACTCACTGCAGTCCAGCCTTGGCCTCCTAAGCTCAGGTGATCCTCCCAACTCAGCCTCCCATGTAGCTGGGACTACAGGCACACATCACTACTCCTGGCTGATTTTTTAAAAAAATTTTTGTAGAGATAGGGTTTCACCATTTTGCCCAGGCTGATCTCAAACTCCTGAGCTCAAGTTATCCCTCTACCTCAGCCTCCTAAAATGCTGGGATTACGAATATGAGTCACCATCCCCAGATGACACTTAACATTCTAAGTAAATTGGACATAATTAGGAATCAGTAATATAAACATTTTAAGGCTCCAATTGTAACCAGCATCCCATTCAGCATTTTAACAGAAGTTCTGTATCTTCTACTTCAATAATTAAATTTACTTTTCCTCAGGCACCTGCATTCAACATTAATTTTAAAAAGATTCTGTCAAATACTACTCTTGAGCTTTTGTTTAATTACTCTTATTAAAATATTTCCAGAAACTACTATGAAGGAATTTACATAATTTATATTCATATATTGAAAATAAAATAGAGACTTTGCTGAGGTAATTTCTACTGTCTATTGAAAATAGAGTTTTCAGCTATATTATAAGGTAAATTAAATTGTGTTGTAAAGGTCTGGGTGCAAAACTATAATTTTACCATTTTTTTCTGGAAAATATGGATTTGAGTGTCTAATTAATAAGCTTAAAAATGTTCTGTGGTGAAATTTAAAAGTTTATTTTAAAAGTGCTTGTATGAAAATAGTTTTCTCCATGTCTACTGTATAGTGTTTCTCAAACTTGCTACTACGAACACGAAAGGGTTTTTGAAAATATTGCTTTTTTGGTTCTACAAACTCTCTACTAAATTTTTATTTTAATCTTATCTTTCTATTTTGATAATAATTTGACAATAATCTTATATAAGCATGTTCTTTATCAGATACAATACAGATCTGTTATTTCAGTGCCACGGCTGCCTTTGGGTTTATGATATTTTTGGCTCCAAGTTGTATGTTAAGAAGTTAATGAACAAATGAGATAGAGAAGCTATATATGCAATACATTTGTCCCAAGTGAAGCCCAAATTACATGCCTATGACACTATGGAAACAAAAGTTTGGTAGCATTTTAATGTGAGTAAAATGAGAAATTGAGTCATCCCATGGCTTAGGGTTGACTAGGCCTGTGAAATTCAACAGAAAACTTTATCACAGCAATCATATAATATTTTAATTGAGGTTGGAAATTTACTGTTAACAACATATGTTCTATTATCTCAAATTTACATTGTTAATTTTAATTTTATGGGTTTATAAGTTGCTTGTGCTTAGCTTATAAATTCTCTTTGGTTTCATAGTTATAAATTCCAAGAATAAATTAGAGTTCATCCCAAGATTTATGTTTTTAAGTATTTAATTAATATCATAATGTAATTTAAGTTGATACTTGAATCAGCTAGAATTCTTTCTGATGTGAAAAAGGTCCATAAATTCGTCAAACTGGAGAAACTGTTCATTGAATCATATATCTTTTTTCCCTTTTATATGCGCAAGATAAAGAAGAAAAGAAAATATCTATTAAATTAGAAGAATTATTTCCAAGTATGTAGTTGAAACTACTTGTTTAACATTATGTCATTCTTTCAATCCACACATTTTCAGGAGCTCCTGTTATCCTAATATTATTTACCTCTCAAGAAATTTATTAGAACTTGAGAACAGAAAACAACAACAACAACAAACAACACATACACTAAAGAAAAAAAAAAGGCCGGGCGTGGTGGCTCAAGCCTGTAATCCTAGCACTTTGGGAGGCCGAGACGGGCAGATCACTAGGTCAGGAGATCGAGACCATCCTGGCTAACACAGTGAAACTCCGTCTCTACTAAAAAATACAAAAAACACTAGCCGGGCGAGGTGGCGGGCGCCTGTAGTCCCAGCTACTGGGGAGGCTGAGGCAGGAGAATGGCGTAAACCCGGGAGGCGGAGCTTGCAGTGAGCTGAGATCCGGCCACTGCACTCCAGCCTGGGCGACAGAGCGA
>NW_016803397.1:1304383-1320737 GCF_001698545.2 Rhinopithecus bieti
AAAAAAAAGGAAAAAGAAGAAAATATTATTTTAAGGCCAAATATGTTAGTGCATCAAATAAGTAAATAATTTCTTGACAAACAAGAATTATATACTACTCTTGGAAATATTTTTCAATGAAGACATCCACACAGAGAAATGAATTTACCAATTTCAATTATTTTATTTGTTGCCATGACAACACTATAGCCAGTTTCCCTGTTCTGTTTTTTTTTTTTTAATTTTTAACATAATATTTATTAAACCTGCAATGTTTATTAAATCAAGTATTTTGCCACATGATGGAGGTATAAAATGGAACAGGCCATCACTGTTCTAAAGGATTTTGCTATTTGGGAACTGGGGAGAATCTTAATATTAAGTATTAGGGCTTGAATTGATTGTATCAAATGCTCCTAAAGTTGATAAAATTGTTACATCTCTGCTCATTATTTTCAGTTATTTAATAATTTGTGATGTTTCCGAATTTTTTATATGTATTTATTTTTACTTCGTTTTAGGGTGTGGTTAAGAGAGAAAAAAATTGCCATTAAGGAATAAGCAAATAAGTTTTCTGAAGTGAGGATATAGCACCTATCTCTGAGATCAAAGTCACCTGACCAAAACTGATGCCTCTGAGACTGTAAAAACAGAGTGAATAATGAAATATAAGCGTGGGGATTCTGCACTAACTCTATGGGGAAGAAAACAATGGGTAAGAGCAAAAGGATCAACATCAGCAACTCCTGTTTCCATTGATTTATTTATGAGATGCCGTCTACATGATTCCAAAATCTCCCAGCCTTTTTCTCCCCTGTCAAGCTTCCCTGTCTCTAAAAGAGATCTTGTTCTTCCTGCACAGAAAGACATAATAATATATCATTAAAATATTATTATTACATTCAAAGTTACTAACACTCTTTCCCATTCCTATAATTTCCTAGTTGGAAGCCCTCGCACTTGGGAAATTATTTAATGTGGTTTTTTCTTCCTGACATATAAATTGTCACATCATCTTAAATGTTGGGACTTCAGGTTGGGAAGTGGGTGGATCATATTCTTGAGGAAGCTGACTTCCTTTTATAGATAACATTACCTCCTTGTAAAGGTTGCTTTCTATGTATTATTCTACTTTTGTTTCTAAGAATATACCATATAATGAATCTACAGGCTTGACATCCTATTACTAAGATTATAATTATTGAGGTCTTCAATAGAATTTCAATTCAAATATGTTTTGTTTTATGCCCATTTATATTTCACTCTTTGATTCACCTGGTTAGGATCTCAGAATTGAATTTTAATTGCAGATTTATTACTTCTTCACTCTCTTTATATATTAATTTAAAATTTACTTTTTCCTACCTTCATCTTGGTTCAAGAGGTTATTTCCCTTTCATTTGATTTCTTTGTTTTAATTTATATGTGCATATTTACTACCTGTATATAAGCAAACATTTATAGAATAGGATAGTATGAGGTAATAAATAAATACATTACCAGAATATTTTCTTTATATTTAATATACATTGCAATTAAAATACACTGTTTAGCTGAACTGTGCCTCCTAAAAACTGTAGCACATAAAGGCAGCACTATGTGAAATATAAAATTATGTTTTTTTCTCCATGTCTATGATTTATTGAAGTAATGTTCTTCAGGAAATTTTTTTATTTTTATTTTTAAATTTATAATTGGCATAATAATTGTACATATTTATGGGGTACAATGTGATGTTTCAATGCATGTAGATAATATAATGATCAAATTGGGATAACTATTGTATCTATCACTTCAAACATTTGTCGTTTTTATGTGACAGGTGACAACATTTAACATATTCTGTTTTAGCTGTGTTGAAATATACACCAAATTGTAGTTTGCTATAGTCATCCTCCTGAAATTAATTTTTTTCTGAGTTTAGATTTTCAGAACACCACAAACTGGAAACCAAATTATTAATCAAATTGACAGAAAAATGTTATTCTTATTAATAAAAATACCATTTTATATGTATATTTGTAACTGCAGTGTCTATTGTGAGCTGTAATCCCTTTATGGAGGTAAATATGCAAATAAAATAAGCAAATGGTGAAAAAGCAGCCTTTCAGACTGACTACTTTCTAAATAGATCCAAACTTCCATCCAAATAAGAAGGTACAATATTAAAATGTTAAGACTGCTAATCATTTTTGGGGGGTAAAGGATTAATATTACATTTCAGGAGTTGGATTAGAACAGTGAGTAAGATGAATAAGATTAGGAATTCAAGATTTTTTCTTAAATATATTGAACTGTGATGACCCATGTCAATTAAAATTTTCCAGGTTATGTGACGAACACTATAACCTTTACAAACATAAATTGTGGAGATTTGTATTTTGAATAAGGTTCAACTAAGGAGAAATGATAACCTCCATAAGGTTATTTACTACTCCTGGAAATTTTTTTTTGATTAAAAATAAAAGTGTTATTGTAATTACAGTAGTGAGTCATATGTAATATCTCAATGGCAATTGTAGTTGATTGTCCCCCAAAATAACATTACTATTCTATATAGCTAAGTTAATTGGTTTCAGCATGACATAAATAGGCCTACATTTGAAAACAAAAATTTAACCTCTCTTATTGAGGTTATCCTTTCTATTTACCTCAACCTTGTTCATCTTTCTAGGCATTATCATATAGTGAAAAATACTGAAATATACAGATAAATATTATTTATAAATATCACACCCACCATTTACTGAGCCATCACCCACCATGTGTCAAATGTGTTAAGGATGTATCATACATCATTTCCAACACTCTGAACAGCACGCAGTGTAGATTTTATCTTCTCCATTGAAATTTCCCCCAGTGATTATAAGCAAACTGAACTTAAAAGATGCTAAAGTGGCCAAGTGCATAGAATAAGTGATTGACATGGATTCAAAACCAGACTTGAAAACTCAATCTCTTTCTACCAACAAAAGTTCCTTAGAAAACAAATAAGCCAACACAAAACAATTGGGGATAGTCCCTACCTTTCAATGGCCATAACATTGTGTTTGATTTTTAGAGATCTCACGAGGATAATGTGGATACTCCTGCTCAAAAATGTTTGTTTACTTTAATTCTCAGTTCCATAAAGTATTTTACATTTATTTATAATTTGTTCTGAAATTAAATCTGCATATTAGTGGGTGTCACAATGTGGTCTGACGCACGTTGGAAGACCCCGAGACTCTTTTAGTGGGTCCAAGAGTGCCTCAGTTTGTTTTCAAGTACTTATCTGTACATAGCTGGATCTTCTTTATATATATCAACTAGAACAACATAACAGACTGAGTTCAGAAAAGTGGAATATTCAGTTGTTTTCTACTAAGCCAATCATTAAAGAGTTTCACAAAAATACAAAGCAACACAGATCTTCTCATTGAACTTACTTTTGCTTTGCAGAATAACCATTTGCATCAAAATGTTACTTTTGTTAATATTTATGTATATGTTATTACTATTTAAAAAATTTAGTGAATTGCTAGGAAAATGAGTGAGTCTTTTAAAATTTTCAATTTTATTTTTTAATTATTATTATTTTTTTGAGACGGAGTCTCTCTCTGTCCCCCAGGCTGGAGTGCAGTGGCGCGATCTTGGCTCACTGCAAGCTCCTTCTCCAAGGTTCCTGCCTCAGCCTCCGGAGTAGCTGGGACTACAGGCGCCCACCACCACGCCTGGCTAATTTTTTGTATTTTTTTTTTTTTTTTTTTTGAGTAGAGATGAGACTTTACCGTGTTAGCCAGGATGGTCTCGATCTCCTGACTTTGTGATCTGCCCACCTCGACCTCCCAAAGTGCTGGGATTACAGGCGTGAGCCACCGCGCCAGGCCCCAGTTTTAATTTTTAATATGGTAATATCAATAGATACAACCTGCATAAACTAAAGCTCTTTGGGGCCTTCCATGACATTAAAAATGTAAGTGGTCTCAAGATAGAGAAGTTTCAGGACTATCACTGTACATTTTTGTAACATTTATTTTATTTATTGTATTGCTAATTTATCTTTATGTAGTTGCTGTTTTATAAGATGTAAACTCCTTGATAATAAAAATGTCATTTGTTTTATTTGCTAGTGTGTTTAATGCCATGATGTGCATAACTGGCATGTAAGAAATATTTGGAGATTGTTGATTGGCAGAGATTAATTAATTTACCCTCATCATTACATAGGTAATTAAGCTCAGAGCAGAAATTAAAACTGAGATTTCTAGTAGTATTGTGAGTCACAGCTAGAAAAGAAAATCTGTCTCTAAAGTGGGAGGATTTCATATTTTAGCATGGGATTTTACACAAGATCAATTGGATTTTTTCTCTAGGGACTTTGGAATGGAGACAAGGCAATGCCGTGTAGCTTAGCTATGCATGATCGACCTATAAAGCTGTGTACCCACTGTCTGTATTTGGGATTTGATTCTCATTGGAGGGATGCCTTGATGAGCCACATCAAATATTTCAGCTTCCTCCTGGTAAGTGTCGCGTTCATTCTGCAGCCCAAGCTTAGGGAATAAAATTATGGCTTTCTTACAGAGGTATGAATTTGTTTGCTGTAGAGGTGACATTTACTTTCAAAATCTAAATTTTTAAATATCTACAATCAGGTATTGGCTGAAAGAAATTTATGTATAAAGATGAACTTTATTTAAGGAAGTGTATTTAGACTTCTCAACAGCTGGAAACCATCTCAATCTTTCTCTTAATGTCTTGTCTTCTTATATTTATTTGTGTGCCTATGTTTGCATCTCATTTCTCTACATGGCTGGTGTATTAGTCCATTCTCACACTGCTATGAAGACATACCTGAGACTGGGTAATTTAAGGAGAAAAGAGGCTTAATTGAGTTACAGTGTCACAGAGTATACAGGTAACATGGATGAGGAGGCCTCAGGAAACTTATACTCACGACAGAAAGCAAAGGGGAAGCAGGCACAATCTTCACATGGTGGAGTAGGAGGGAGAGAGAGCATGAAAAGGGAAGTGCTATACATTTTTAACCAACCAGATCTCCTGAGAACATATTCACTATCACAAGAACAGCAAGGGGGAAATTGTCCCCATGATCCAATCATCTCTCATCAGGTCCCTCCCCCAACATTGGAAGTTACAATTCCACACGAGATTTGGATGGGGACACAGAGCCAAACCATATCAGTTGCCTGATATTATTAATTATGTGTGGCTCATCAAAGCATCCCCCCAATGGGAATCGAATACCAAATACAGACAGCAGACAGTAGGTACACAGCTTTACAGGTCAATCATGCATAGCTAAGCTACACTGCATTGCCTTGTCTCCATTTCAAGTCCCTAGAGAAAAATCCAATTGATCCCATGTAAATGAGTTATCTACTCTCTCTATACCATTCTCTGAGCCTAGGGTGGTGGCATGTTTAGGTTGGGAGTGGGAGTGTTGTTTTACATAAAATGTAAAGCTAAGTGTATGTTCTTTATGAAGGAATACAAAGAAGTAGATATATGGAAAAGGTCTGTACCTTTAGGACTCCAAATTATCAAATCCTTCAAAAGATGTTAGATCTTTATATAAAGTAATAGGGAAT
The DNA here is from genome assembly GCF_001698545.2 of Rhinopithecus bieti. Lineage (NCBI taxonomy): Eukaryota > Metazoa > Chordata > Mammalia > Primates > Cercopithecidae > Rhinopithecus > Rhinopithecus bieti. Next base: position 1,309,957 of record NW_016803397.1, read on the forward strand.
CCTTACTGATTTATGAAACATCAATCCCCAAATTATATAAACTTTTGCTTTAGTAGTTTTAATACTACTCGCCATAAGGCCTCTGGGAGATTTGATCAAAAACAAAAAAGTGTCATAACTACAGTAGTGAGTCATGTATAATGTCTAAATGGCAGTTTTAGTTGGTTGTCCTAAAAAATAACATTACTATTCTACATAACTAAGTTTGTTGGTCTCAGCATGACGTAAATAGGCCTTTGTTTGAAAATGATTTCAATGTAACTATACACATACATATTGAAACTTTTCAGGATGCATTTTTACTATGAATTTGCTGTATCTGAAATGTACAGAAATATACAATGCAGATTTTTATCGAAAGCATAATATGAGGGAAATTATGAAATTTCAAAATAAGCTTTCAGTAGCATTGCAATATGCTTTCGTAGAAACAAAGCTATCCAGAAGGCACAAGAAGTCGCAGTGTGTCCTAAGTCAGCAATGCACAATGCCTAATTTATTTTCCCACAAGTTTTATGTCTAGAAGTTACTTAATAGCTAAGAAGGAGCTTAGAGAAAAGCTTGTTCTAAAGCTTTTCTAAACGAAACTAAGAGCTATAGGTTGTCATTACAATATTCTTTAAGAGCTTATCTTTGTCCTGCAATAAATATATTGCTAAAAAATTTGTTCAATAAACAAACCTTGCAATAAGGTGACACTGATGTACATAATCACATACTTTTAATACTGTTTTCAAAAAATACTTATGAAATAAAATGTCAAAGTTCTTTCTACATTCAAGTTATTAAATAAAAATTGACTACAAAAAATATATTGCACATTGGTTCTGTTCACTATTAAGAATCCAGCTTAATAAGAAAAATGAATATAGAATCTATATACAATATAGTAATCATTACAATTCGTGTATGTAGCTCTCTTTGTTTCTTGTTGTCGAAGTAAGTAGTAATGATTCTGCATGATATATTTTTATATTGTAGACTGCTAATGAGAAGACATGAGCACATCAACTTTTCCTTTGTGGGAGAGGTTAGGAGACTGAGTGAGTGATCAAAAGTGCTGCAACACAACACAGAGATTAGCTGAGTCTGGAAGGGGAAGATAATCCGTTGTGCTGATGGTAAGTATCCTTCCATTAGAGACAGATGTTAGTTTGAGTTTTGCACCGGGTTGGGGAACTCTAAGAAATTTAGACATTTAAGTTATTTTTCTTATTCACCTTTCATTAAATAAAATAGCTTTAATGTTTTTTGTTTGTTTGTCAAAAAAAGAAAAGAAAAGAGGGCCAGGCAGAGTGGCTCATGCCTATAATCCCAGCACTTTGGGAGGCTGAGGAGGGCGGATCACCTGAGGCCAGGAGTTCGAGATCAGCCCGGTCAACATGGTGAAACCCTCTCTCTACTAAATATACAAAAATTAGCCAGGTGTGGTGGCACACACCTGTAATCCCCTCTACTTAACAGGCTGAGGCAGGAGAATCACTTGGACCTGTGAGACGGAGGCTGTAGTGCATTGAGGTCCTGCCATTGCATTCCAGCCTGGGTCATAGACAAGAGTCTGTCAACAAACAAACAAACAAACAAAAACTCTGTTATACCAATTACTAAGTTACTATATATGTGAAAGAGAAATCAACCAACATTGTATAAGGGTGACAGAATCAAAGCTGGGATATGGAAGGAGGATAAGTTAGCTAATGGCATTTACTTAGAGGAAGAGAGAGCAGGAAGTATTTTTTCCAACTATGTGGTTCCTGATACAAGATCTGAAAATATGATAAGGTTGAACTTGCCAAAGTAGGGCAACAGCTTGCCAATGGAACAATGGCTGCTTTGTAAAACCATTTGCTCTCTGAGTTCAGATAAGTAAAAAACTTTTCTCCTATTTTCCTTGACTCTCTCATGCATGATCTTGGATTCTCTGTATTTTCCAGTTTGGGATATCACCACCTGTATCAGTTAGAGTCCACCTGCTGTAATAAACAACCTACAAAATTACAGTGATATACATAAGTAAACTCTATTTCTGTGTATAACAATAGTCCTGGTGGTCCAGGTTATCAGGCAGCTTTGCCCCATGAAGACATTCACAAAATCAGACAATTTTCCTTCTGAGTTCCTACTATTCAGTAGTTTGTGCCCTTGTGTATTCAGTCAAAAATAAGCTGCTTCCACATCTTCATTCCAGCCCATGGGAGGGGGGAAAAGACTCACCTATACAGAAAAGCTTAACTCAAATCACCCAGAAATAGCACCCAATATGTTTACTCACACACATTGTTCCAAACCTGAGGTTGATGTGCACACTTAATCAGAGGTAAGCCAGGGACATACAGGTTTTAGCTGGATGGTCAAATGTTTAGATAAAGATGTATTTATAGGGAAGGAAGAAAATAAATTTAGGGAGAAAAGCACTACTTGTCTGATTTCTGATTTCTTCAAGTTATCTTCTATTCAAGATGGATTTGGCTATGCAGTCAGTGATTTGCTTTCATTATGCATTTCCTGACCGTAGCCTTATCCCTGGTTCTATTTTTACCACCCCATTACTGTCTTTCATCCTCTCATATATGCTTTTTTCTTTATTTTCTGATTCCACTCCCACCTCTCAACCCAAAATTTTGCTGTAACCTCTTTCAGCGGTATATTTTGGTACCTAGTACAGCAAAAGTGCTGAGTGTTCAGGTTCCGTTAAAGGAAAAATATACATTTTATATAATTTCATTAAAAGATTACTTACAGTTAAGTAAGTTAAAAGGATATCATGTACATAATGCATTTGATTTGGAAGTTGAGCTTTATAACATTTAGAAACTGTAACAATATAATGATAAAAGATAATTCTAGATGAAAATTCATATATTAAAATACTATTGTAGAAAAGTATAACGTTTCTATAATAAAGAGAAAGTAATGCACTATGTTGGATTCTGTGCATGCAATATATTTTTATTGTGCATCAAGTATATTTATGCTGTTTTGGCTACTGAGCTTCAATCATGATCAAAATAGCTAAAACTTATTTTCTATATGAATTCAGTATTCTACTGGGGTAAGAGGGATAATTAATTAAAAAATACTTAACAGTGAATTACTCATTAGGTTAGAAGGCAAGGCATCAAACTCTACTACTTTTCATAGATATATCTGGTTCTTTACTCCTCATAAACAGATGGAAGATTTTCCGCACTCTTTTGAGGTTATGCATAAGAAAATTATGTATAGACATATTCAATAACTATTATAGGCATATTCAATAACTCATACACAATTTCCCATGTTCTCTTCTTTCTTTCTACTGCTGACGTAACTGAGTAAACAGAAGGTGGTGGTAGAATCTTAGTTTGATAGATCATCCATCAGCTGAATCCAAAGGAACTGCAATCCGCTGAGACTCCCTGCAGACCTACATGGGATTTCAGAATGATCTTGGTTATTTAAACCACTGAGATTTGAGACTGATTGTCACATTACTATAACTTACTTAACACTGTTTGAAACAGACATTTTCAATTCAAAACAAACAAAGAAAACCAAACGAAAACAGGTCAGGGAAAGGAGAATAAACAACAACAAAGAGAAGATGATTTGCAGTTCAAAACAGGTGGTGAATAGAGATTTTCCATTGAATATGAGACAGATGAATAAGAAATGAAGGTGAGGGAGATAGCAATGAAAATATTTGGGGAAAGACAGTCCAGACTGAGGAAATAGCCTGTGCAAAGGGCCCTAAGGCAGGGATTTTCCTTGCTTATTCTGTGTATAGAAAGGCCATTTAGCAGAGTGACCAGGCAATTGACTGACTGAAATCAACAAGTGGATTATTGATGAGAAAGATGGTGGGTAGATCGTATATGGCCTTTTTGTCATTGTAAGGATTTTGACTACTTGTCTGAGTAAAACATGAGAAATGATATAAGTGACAAAATAGAAATTGTATTTTAAAGGAATCACTCAGACTGCTGGTTCATATAAAAAGTAAAGTGGGATAACTGCAGTCAAGCTAATTAGGAGTTTGTGTGTGTGTGTGTGTGTGTGTGTGTGTTTCTTTAAGTTCCTAGATACGTGTGCAAGATGTGCAGGTTTGTTATATAGGTATACATGTGCCATGGTGGTTTGCTGCACCTATCAACCCATCATTTAGGTTTTAAACCCCGCATGCATTAGGTATTTGTTCTAATGCTCTCCCTCCCATTGTTTCCCAACCCCCAACAGGCCCCTGTGTGTGTTGTTCCCCTCCCAGTGTTCATGTGTTCTCATTGTTCAACTCCCACTTACGAGTGAGAAAATGTGGTGTTTGGTTTTCTGTTCCTGTGTTAGTTAGCTGAGAATAATGGCTTCCAGCTTCATCGTGTTCCTGCCAAGGACATGATCTCATTCTTTTTTATGGCTGCATAGTATTCCATGGTGTATATGTGCCACATTTTCTTTATCCAGTCTATCACTGATGGGCACTTGGGTTGGTTTCAAGTCTTTGCTATTGGAAATAGTGTTGAAATAAACATAACTGTGCATGTATCTTTATAGCAGAATGATTTATAATCCTTTGAGTATATACCCAGTAATGGGATTGCTGGGCCAATTGATATTTCTGGTTCTAGATCTCTAAGGAATCTCCGGGCTGTCTTCCACAATGGTTAAACTAATTTACACTCTCACCAATTGTGTAAAAGCGTTCCTATTTCTCTACAGCCTTGCTGGCATCTATTGTGTCTTGGCTTTTTAATAATCGCCATTTTGATTGGCATGAGATGGTATATCATTGTGGTTTTGATTTGCATTTCTCTAATGATTAGTGATGATTAGCTTTTTTCATATGTTTGTTGGCTGCATAAATGTCTCCTTTTGAGAACGGTCTGTTCATATCTTTGCCCACTTTTTGATGGGGTTCTTTGTTTTTTTTTTCTTGTAAATTTATTTACGTTCCCTGTAGATTCTGGATATTAGGTCTTTGTCAGATGGGTAGATTGCAAAAATTTTCTCCCATTCTGTAGGTTGCCTGTTCACTCTGATGATAGTTTCTTTTGCTGTGCAGAAGCTCTTTAGTTTAATTAGATCCCATTAGTCAATTTTGGCTTTTGTTGCAATCACTTTTTTTGTTTTTATCACGAAGTCTTTGCTTATGCCTATGTCTTGAATGGTATTGCTTACATTTTCTTCTAGGGTTTTTATGGTTTTGGGTTTTACATTTAAGTTTTTAATCGATCTTGAGTTAATTTTTGTATAACGTGTAAGGAAGGGGTCCAGTTTCAGGTTTCTACATATGGCTAGCCAGTTTTCCTGACACCATTTATTAAATAGGGAATCCTTTCGCCACTGCTTGGTTTTGTCAGGTTTGTCAAAGATCAGATTGTTGTAGATGTGTGATGTTAATTCTGAGGTCTCTGTTCTGTTCCACTGGTCTATATATGTACCAGTACCATGCTGTTTTGGTTACTGTAGCCTTGTAGTATAGTTTGAAGTCAGGTAGTGTGATACCTCCAGCTTTGTTCTTTTTTTTTAGAATTGTCTTGGCTGTTTTTTTCGGTTCCATGTGAAATTTAAAGTAGTATTTTTCTAATTCTGTCAAGAAAGTCAATGGTAGCTTGATAGGAATATCATTGAATCTATAAACTACTTAGGATAGTATGGCCATTTTTATGATACTGATTCTTCCTATCCATGAGCATGGAATGGTTTTTCATTTGTTTATGTCCTCTCATTTGCTTAAACAGTGGTTTATAGTTCTCCTTGAAGAAGTACTTCACATTCTTTGTAAGTTGTATTCCTAGGTATTTTATTCTCTTTATAACAATTGTGAATGGGAGCTTATTCATGATTTGGCTCTCTGCTTGTCCACTGTTAGTGTATAGTAATGCTTGTAATTTTTGCATATTGATTTTGTATTGAGACTTTGCTGAAGTTGCTTATCAGCTTAAAGAGTTTTTATGCTGAGATGATGGAGTTTTCTAAATATAGAATCATGTCATCTGCAAACGGAGACAATTTAGCTTCCTCTCTTCCTGTTCCTTTATTTCTTTCTCTTGCCTGATTGCTCTGGCCAGAACTTCCAATACTATGTTGAATAGGAGTGGTGAAAGAGGACAATCTTGTCTTGTGCTGGTTTTCAAAGGGAATGCTTCCAGCTTTTGTACATTCAGTATGACATTGGCTAGGGGTTTGTTTTCTCAGTACCACATGGCATTTATTCTAAAATAGACCACATAATTGGAAGTAAAACACTCCTCAGCGAATGGAAAAGAATAGAAATCATAACAAACAGTCTCTCAGATCACAGTGCAATCAAATTAGAGCTTAGGATTAAGAAACTCACTCAAAACGGCACACTACATGGAAATTGAACAACCTGCTTCTGAATGACTCCTGGGTAAAATAACGAAATGAAGGCAGAAATAAAGTAGTTCTTTGAAACTAATGAGAAAATGTACCAGAATCTCTGGGAAACAGCTAAAACAGTGTTAAAAGGGAAATTTATAGCATTAAATGCCCACATTGGAAAGCTAGAAATATCTCAAATTGACACCCTACCATAACAATTAAACCAACTTGAGAAGCAAGAGCAAACAAATCCAAAAGCTAGCAGAAGACCAGAAATAACTAAAATCAGAGCAGAACTGAAGGAGACAGAAACACAAAAACCTGTGTGTGTGTGTGTGTGTGCCCATGTGAGTGTGAGTGTGTGTGTGTTTTAAGACGGTGTCTCACTCTGTCCCCTAGGTGGGAGTGAAGTGGTGCAATCTTTGCTCATTTCAACCTCCGCCTCCAGGGTTTAAGCGATCCTCTAATTAGGAGATTATTATATTAATCCATGTGAGAGATGATGGTGGCTCAGATTAGAACAGTAGCATTAGAGAGGGTGACATGGGTCCTGATGAATTACATGTGAAGGTGAAAAAAGAGAGTATTCAAAATAACTCCAGGCTATTTTGGCCTACAGCACTTGAAGAAAGAGAGGAGGGAAATTGAGACAGAGAGACAAGACAACTTTTTAAAAATGCTTTGCTGAGAAAGAGGAGTACACAGATGGAGGATTGCAAGAGATGCAGGTCAAGTGTGTGTGTATGTGTGTGTGTGTGTGTATAAAGTTTGAAAGAAATAAGACTATGTTTTTGTGCTGATTTAAATGTTGATGGAGACAACCAAAATAAATAAATTCTGAGGACAACCTAAATGTGTGTGTGTGTGTGTGTGTGTGTGTGTGTGTGTGTGTGTGTAAAGAAATGTCTATTAGAAAAAAAACACAAGAATCAATGGAATCAAGAAGGATATTCTTATAAAACCTAGTTAGGAAAGATAAAGTAATAGTTGATAAGTTTTACTATATTACAGTTACAAAAATTTTTATTGAAATATTCAGCTGATAAAATTAAAAGCTACAATTTATAAAACATATTGGCAACCCATATATCTGAAAGATATCCACAATATGAAAACAACTTCTATAAATTAACACCGAAAATGAAAAATGGAGCTAAATACTTATGAAGAAATTTGAAAGAGGAAGAATAAAAGTAGTGATTGAACATATGAATAAATGAAATTCAGCCTCATTACTCATGGGGAAATATAAATTAAGACTTCCATAAAAAATTGTTTTCTATTTATCCCAGCATCAAAAACTCAAACATCTGATTATACCAAGTGGTGGAAAGCATATGTATCAATTTCTACTGTTGTACATGACTGGAAAGAGTTTGTATCAGTGCAACCATTATTTTAAAAGGTTTTGAAATTACTTTATTCTCCATTATTAATTTTTTGTTACAGTTTAATTATCATTTTTCAGTGATTTCCTGGAAATTCCAAAATGTGTTTGTAACAATATACTCTATCTGAAATTATCAATTTTGCTATGTCCCAGACAATAAATGTAGAATGGACCAATCATATTTACTCCTGCCTTTTTAGATTTTTTTATATGTTAAAATTCTAACAATTTATGTTATAAATCCCACAGACATTGTTACTGTTGTTACTTCAAACATTTTCACTCCCATGCTTACATACCTGCATGTACCCATACACATTTATGTTTTTTTCTGTGCTGTTTATTTCTAATTAGAATTCTAGCTGGTATCATTTCCTTCAGAGTGAAGAACTTTATTTAGTTGTTCTTGTAACGCAGGTGTGCTGGTGATGAATTCTTTTAGCTTTTGTTTTCTTTGAGGTACATGTTGTTTCACCTTAATTGAAGGTTACTTTCATCCAGTGTAACAGTCTAGGTTGACAGGGTGTTTTTTTGTTATTGTTCTTGTTTTTGTCCGTTTCAGTAATTTTAAAATGAGGTAAAATCTGTAAAATATCTCAAGGTCCTGTCACTTAGAATATAAAAGTATATATTTGGATAAACAGGAGATTATAGGATTCCAAATACATTTAATTAAATGATGGCTCAAATACTGAAACCTGCTGAGTAGATAGTTGTTCTTTCCTTGTTGGTCCTCAGTAGAAAACTGGATTTTGTTGTTGTGGGGGTTGTTGTTCATTTTGCTACTGTATAACTGTGTTGCAATTAATATTTTATATTGTTTCATGTTGCATTTCATAGAGCTGTGTATCATAAACTCTTAATAATAGCATTATTGAATGTAAGATTTAAACTTTTAAAACAATTATTATATAGCATGGCAGGCAGAATAATTTCTTCTCAAAAAAGGTCCCCTTATTCATACCTGGAATCTGTGAATGTGTTTATTTATATGGCAAATGAGGCTTTACAGATGAGATCAAAGCACAGATTGAGACGAAGAGATCATCCTGGATCATAAGGCTGGACCTAGTGTAATCACCAGGGATCCAATAAATGAAAGACAGAGTCAGGAGGATGAGAGTCAGAGAGATTTGAAGGTGCTGCTTCTCTGCTGGCTTTAAGGATGTAGGAAGGGGCCATGAACTGAGGAATACAAGAGTGGCCTGCAGAAGATGGAAAATACAAAAGAATGGATTCTCCAATAGACCCTCTAAAAGAAACACAGACCTTTCAACTCCTGGACTTTAGCCCAGTGAAACCCATTTCAGACTTTATACCTCCCAAATTGTAGAATAATGACTTTAGTTTATTTTAAGCCACTAAATTTGCATATATATATATATTTTGAGCTCTGGTGTGGTGAGCATATAAGAAGGGAATGTGAAAAGAGAATGGAAAAGAGACTTTCACGGAGGTTTGTAAAAACAGTATCAGGATTGCCATGACTTTCTCTTCACTGAGCATTAACATTTTATCTAATTTGTCCACAAAAAGGGAATATATATACACACACATACACATGTTTACACACATATACGTGTATATATACACACACACACAATTCGTTTTTTTAAAAAAGAACACATAATTAAAAATGTTGAATATGTATGTATATATGTGTTATTCTCTCTGTATAGATATACACCTAATTATTTTTAAATAGCACATATAATTCCTTTTTTAAAAAAATTAAATATATATGCATGTGTGTGTGTGTGTGTGTGTGTGTGCACGCACACGCGTGTGTATAGAGTTGACCCTTGAACATGTGAGTTTGAACTGCACGGGTTCACTTATACTGTTTCTCTCTTTTCTGCTACAGCTGTGATATAGCAAGACCAACCCATCCTCTTTCTCCTCCTCATCAACTCAGCGTGAAGACAAGGATGAAGACTTTATGATGACCCACTTCCACTTAATGACTAGTACATATATTTTCTCATCCTAATGATTTTCTGAAACCCATTTTTCCCTAGCTTACTTGTGCCATATTTTAAGAATATAGCATATAATACACATAATATACAAAATGTGTGTTGTCAGGTCAGTGGTAGGCTATTAGAAGTTAAGTTCTGGGTCAGTCTAAGTTATCCATGAATTTTTGACTTCATGGGGGTTGGTACTCCTACCTCCAACATTGTTCAAGGGTCAACTGTATGCAATACATGTACCCCCCTCACCCTTCCAAGACATACATTCTCCAAAATTGTCAGGGTATGTGGGCAGGCTGGAAACTTATACTGGTTTTCTATGTTGCATTCCTGAGGCAGAATTTCTTTTTTTCTAGGAAACCACAAATGTTTTTGCTTGTAAGTTCTTCAGCCTATTGGAACAGGCCCACTTAAATTATTGAGGTTAATTCAAATTTTTTAAAAGTTTAAATTTTATTTATTATTTATTTTAAAAATTGTTTGATAACAAGACATTATGTGGAACACGATGTTTTGAAGTACATATACAACACAGATTGCTTTAATATAGCTAAATAACAAATGCTTTATCTTACACAGTTATCATTTTCACCATAAGAACATATAACATCCACCCTCTTTACATTTTCAAGAATAAAATATATTATCATTTATTATAGTCACCTTGCTGACCAACAGACTCCTTGAAATTGATTTCTCCTATCTAATTACACTTACATTTACTTTGGCCAATATCTCCCCAAATCCCAAACCCTCCTAACCACCCCAGGTTATGGTAATCACCATTCTACTTTTACCTCTATGTGATTAATGATTAATTATTCTAGATGCCATATTAGTCAGAGTTCTCCAGAGGGACAGAACTCATAGGATATATGTGTAAGTGAAAGGGAGATTCTATATATATTATATATATGCATATAAGTATGTGTCCTGTATATATAGTATATATACTATATACACACTATACGTACTAGTATGTATAGTATTAGTACTAGCATGTAGTATATATAGTATACATATGAGATATAAATATCTATGTATGAGATATATATACTAGTATATATAATATATATGATATTATATATAATAAAATAATA
>NW_016803397.1:1321033-1338185 GCF_001698545.2 Rhinopithecus bieti
AGTATAATAATTTAGTATTATATATAATACTATATAATATAACATAATAATTTACTATTATATATTATATATTATATACACTAGCATACTGATATATATAATATACCATAGTGTGTATAATATAGTATATATAATATACTAAATATTATATCTATATAGTGCTGGCAGAAATGATTAACGTTTGATTAGTGGGCTGGGAGAGGAAGATTAGTATATAATATATAATATGTATATCACATTTTCTTTATTCATTCAGTTATGGACACTTAAGTAGATTACATCTCTTGGCTATTGTAAATAGTTCTACCATAAGCATGGAGAGCTGCTATCTCCTCAACACACTAATTTCAGTTCCCTTGGGTATCGGCCCAGCAGTGGGATTGCTGGTTCATATAATAGTTTTATTTTCAATTTCTTTAGGGATCCCATATTGTTATCCATAATGGCTGTCTCAATTTACATTTCAATCAACAAGTGTGTAAGAGTTTTATTTTCTCCACATACTTGTAAGCACTTGATACCTTTAAAGTTTTTAATAATAGCCATTCTAATTGGGGTGGGTGATATTCATTGTACTTTTAATTTGTATTTCTCTGATGATTATTGATGTTCAGCATTTATTCATGTCTGTCAGCAATTTGTATGCCTTTTTATGTGCAGTGTCTATTTAGGTTTTAGCCTATTTTATTTTAATTTATTTGGTTTTGGTAATAAAAGTTGAAGTTTCTTATATTTAAGCCTTCATTCATTTTGAGTTAATATTTCATACAGTGAGAGATAAGGGACAAACTTTATTCTTCTGCATGTGGCTATCCAGTTTTTCAACACCATTTATTGAAGAAATTGTCCTTTACTCATTCTGTATTCTTGGTACCTTTATTGAAAATTGGTTAACTGTAAATATGTAGATTTGTTTCTGGAATCTTTTTTTCTGTGCCTTTAATCTACATGTCTATTTTTATGTCAGTACTATGCTGTTTTGGTCACTATAGCTTTGTAGTATACTTTGAAGTAAGTTAGTGTGTGGTAAGTCTAAATCTTTTACTTAACATCAACTGACTATAAACGTTAATCACATCTAAAGACACCTTCACATGACCATTTAGACTAGTGTTTGAATAACGCCTGGATTTCATAGCCTAGCCAAGTGGACACATAAAATGAACCATCACAGTCCACTCCTTGTCAATTTGTCACACATACACGTCTCCTTAAACCATATTTAATTTCCAAATAAAGATAATAGCAAAGAATACTTCTTTCTGGCATAATATAATCATCTTGCATAATCCTGAAAATCCACTAACTCTTTCCCCAGAAGAGAATGAAAAGGCCTTGAGTGGTGTTTTCTCTGATATCATGTAACTCAAATGCAATGATATAAAGTTAATATTTAAGTAGTATGTTGCAAAAGTAATACAACTTTTTTTATAGAAAGGGATAATGTAAGAGAAAGCAAAGGTATTTGTGTACATGTGTTTGTGTGTATATGCACACACAGTCACACATATGTATACACATATATATGTACATATACCCCACATATGTATACACACATATTTACAATTAAATCATATTTACAATACAATAAAGTTTCAGTTCATGTTTCTGAAGCAGTCCTGTGGTCTTAGCTGGTAATTACAATTGCCTTCTTCCACTATCCATTCCATGTTACATTTGTCTTCAGCAAGCACCTCAACTGGTTGTGGTTCTTTGTCAAGTGGCGTAACGCAAACCTTTATTTCTTAAGGGTCTGTGCCTTTTTTTTTGAGATGGGGTCTTACTCTTTTGCCCAGGCAAAACATAGGGCCATGAGTGCATGGCTCTATCAGAGCTCACTGTAACCTTAAATTCCTGGGCTTGAGCAATCCTTACACCTCAGCCTCCCAAGTAGCTTTGTAGACTACAGGTACATGACACCACACCAGGCTAATTATTTTGGTTTTTTTATTTTTCATAGAGGTGGGGTCTTGCTATGTTGCCCAGGCTATTCTTGAACTCCTGGCCTCAAGCAATCCTCCCACTTTGGCTTCCTCAATTGCTGCGATTACAGGTTTGAGCCACTGCACCCAGATTTTCATCAACTTTTAATCACAGCAGGATGTGGGAGTACTCAGAGGTCCTAAGGGATCTCCTGTATTGTAGTTATATTCTTCCTTCCTTAACTTCAATTGCAGAAGTGTAGTTTCCCTTAGTATTAAAGACCAATCACCCTGCAAGTATAGTAGCTCTTTCATTTGCCTGTTGATTCAGAGTCAGGAGAACTCCAAATTGAGTGAGCAAGTCTTGATTTCCAGTTCAATAAAATCATTGTTCTTTCTCTTGGTGCACTTCTTAGCTTTGAAATGAAAACTTCTAGACCAGTAGGCCATAAAGTTGCTGGAACAGAAGGTAAAAAAAATTCCTAGTGGAGCATTAGGGGTTACAGTGAAAGTACCATTCTTATTTCTACTCCATTGATTCCTGAACCAATAAATGCTGGCTATGGAAGAAACAGCAATTTACATGGGTCATAGATTTAGAGCATAGAGAGCCTCCTGAAGGAAGAACATTGCCCCAATCCTGCAAGATATTTCCACCTAGCTGTCAATGTAGCTGAATCTTCAAAGGGCCATTCTGTCAAGCCAGCTGCTTCAGAATGGCGGGGAATATGGAAAGATCAGTGAATTCTACTACAAATTTGAAAAAAGCAGGCAAATGTAACAATGCAGTAAAAGCATCAAATTTCCCTCTCCCCTAAAAACAATAACTGTCAGCATTTATTGTGACCTTTTTCTACAAATGTGTTTTGTCTGCTTTTATTTATTCTTTTATTTATTTTTTATGGCTTATATATGTAATCTCAGCACTTTGGAAGGCCATTGCCTGCTTTTAAATTTGTATTTTATACATAGATTGTGTACTGTCTTTAATCTATAGTCATCTGTCAATTAACAAAAAGGATATGTTCTCAGAAATGCATTTTTGGGTAATTTTGCCACTGTGTGAACAACATAGAGTAGATTGGCCAAATTTAGATGATATAGACTACTATACATCTAAGATATATGGCATAGCCAATTGTCCTAGGTTACAAACATGAACGGCATGCTTGTCCTGAATGCTCTAGCCAACTGTAACACAATGGTAAGTACTTAAGTATCTAACCATACAAAAATATGGTAAAAATGTGGCTTACAGATAAAAGGAACACCTGTATAGGGCACTTACTGTGAGTGGAGCTTGTAGGAATGGAAGTTGCTCTGGGAGTGTCAGTGAGTGCATGGTGAGTGAATGTGAAGGCATAGGTAGGATGTTACTATACATTACCGTAGATTTGCAAAGGCAGTACACTTCAGCTACACTACATTTATAAAAAAATTTCAATAATAATTTATCTTAGCTTACTGTAACTTTTTTACTTTATTTACTTTTAAATTTTCAAATTTTGACTACTTTGTAACAGCATTATAGCTTAAAACACAAACAACAAAAGTTACTTTATATTTTTATTCTGTATTTTAAATTTTATTTTTTATTTTTTTACTTTATATTTTATTCTACAGTTTTAAATTATTTTTTCAATTTTCATTTTTTACTTTCCAAATTTTCGTTAAAAACAAAGACACAAACACACACATTAGTCTAGACCTACATAGAGTCAGGATCATCAGTATCACTGTCTCTTACCTCCATATCTTGGCCAATGGAAGGTCTTCAGGGACAATAACACACAAGGACCTGTCGTCTCCCATAATAATAAGGCCTTCTTCAGGAATACCTCCTGAAGGATCACCTGAAGCTGTTTCACAGTTAATATTCATTTTTAAGGAAGCAGAGGGAGTACACTCAGAATAATAATTAAAAAGTAAAGCAAATACATAAACCAGTTAACAGTTGTTTATTGTCATTATTAAGTATTAGGTACTACACATAATAATAGCATGTGCTATACTTTTATAAGACTGGCAGGGCAGTAAGTTTGTTTACACCAGCATCATCACACACATATGGGTAAATGCTTTGGCTATGATGTTGCAATGGCTAAATTAAGCAACAGGAATTTTTCAGTGCAGTGACTGTGTAAAGTTTTCCCATGTCACACAGTTTTGCTACTCTCTATGGCTGCCACAGTGTTCAACTTATGGTTTTATCATATTGTGTTTCTTTATTAGTGAAGATATTTAGAGTATTGTTATAGGCTTTTTTCTACTTAGCGGTTTTTTTATTTTATTTTATTTTATTTTATTTTTTTTGAGGCAGGTCTCACTCTGTCACCCAGGCTGGAGTACAGTGTTACAATCTCAGCTTACTGCAACCTCCGCCTCCTGGGTTCAAGTGATTCTCCTGCCTCAGCCCCTCGAATAGCTGGCCTTACAGGTGCCCGTCACCAAGCCAGCTAGTTTTCGTATTTTTAGTAGAGACCGGGTTTCACCATATTGGCCAGGCTGGTCTCAAACTCCTGACCTCGTGATCCGCTAGCCTTGGCCTCCCAAAGTGCTGGGATTACAGGCGTGAGCCACCGCGCCTGGCCTTAAACTACCATTTCTTTATAGAGTGTCTGTATGAATACATGCATTTATTTTTTTATCAGTGCTTATATTAATGATACATTAATGAAATTCATCCATTTAATAAATAATTTATTTTATTTTTAAAAAAATTTTGTGATTACATAGTAGATGTATACATTTATGGGGTACATGAGATGTTTTGATACAAGCATATAATGTGAAATAAGCACATCATGAAGAATGGGGTATCCATCCTCTCAGTCATTTATCCTTTGACTTACAAACAATCCAATTACATTATTTATTTTTAAATATATAAGTAAGTTATTATAGACTATAGTCACCCTATTTTGCAATCAAATAGTAGACCTCATTTATTCTTTCTATCTTTTTGTACCCATTAGCCATCTCCACCTGCTCTCCAAACACCCGTGTTCAATTGCTTTGACTTTTAGATCCCACCAATTGGTGAGAACATGCAATGTTTGTCTTTCTGTGCCTGGTTTATTTCACGTAACGTAATGATCTCCAGTTCTATCCGTGTTGTAGAACATGACTGGTTCTCATTGTTTATATGGCTGAATAGTACTTCATTGCATGTATGTACCACATTTCCTTTATTCACTCATCTGTTGATGGACATTTAGTTTGCTTGCAAATCTTAGCTATTGTAAACACTGCTGCAAGAAACATAGGAGGCCGGTTATCTCTTTGATACACTGATTTCCCTTCTTTTGGGTAGATAACCAGCAGTGAGATTCCTGGATCATATGGTAGCTCAATTTTTATTTTTTTTGAGAAACTTCCAACTATTCTCCATAGTGGTTGTACTAATTTACATTCCCAATGACAATGTACAAGGATTCCCTTTTCTTCACATACTCGCCAGCATTTGTTATTGCCTGTCTTTTGGATGTAAATCATTTCAACTGTGGTGAGGTGTTATCTCATTGTAGTTTTAACTTGCAATTATCTGATGATCAGTGATGTTGAGCGCCTTTTCATATGACTGTTTGCCATTTGTATGTCTTTTTTTAAAAAAAACCCAAAAAAAGTGTCTTCAAATGCTTTGCCCATTTTTGATTGAATTATTAGTTCTTTTCTAAGAGTTGTTTGAGTTTCTTATAAATTATGGTTATTAATCCCTTATCAGACAGGGAGTTTTTGCAAATGTTTTATCTCATTCTGTGGATTGTCTCTTCACTTTGTTGATTGTACCATTTTCTGTGCATAAGCTTTTTAACTTAATGTGATCTCATTTGTCTATTTTTGCTCTGCTTGCCCGTGCTTCTGGGGTATTGCTCAAGAAATCTTTGCCCAGACCAATGTGCTGGAGATTTTCTACAAAGTTTTCTTGTAATAGTTTCACAGTTTGAGGTCTCTTTGGTTTAAGTCTTGAATTCATTTTTATATATGGTGAGAAATAGGAGTCTAGTTTCATTCTTCTGCGTATGTATATTCAGTTTTCCCAGCATTATTTATTGAAGAGACCATCTTTTCCCCAATGTATATTCTTGGCACCTTTGTCCTTCCTTTCAAGGCAGTGTATTCCTTTCTGGCCCAGGGTGTTTCTAGAAATGTCCTCTGGGAACTAGGGCCTGGAATGCAGGCCTTATGACTCTGACCGGTGCTCTAGTCTGTTGTGGCTGAGTTGGTATCCAAAATGCAAGACAAAGTCCTCTCCAGTTTTCCCTCTCCTCTCCTCAAGTGGAAGGAAAAGGTCTCTTTTAGAGTCTGGAGCTGGGAAGCCAGGGGTTAGTGGAGGGGTGACACCAGCATTCCTTTGGTTGCCCCAACTGGTGTCTCAGATTGTCACCTGTCCCTCAGTCCACTGTCTCTGGACCTAGTTCAGCCCCAGAACTCGCCTATGAGTTGCAAACCTTATGACCTAGACTGCCTTGAAGTTTACTTAGAGACAAAAGCACTTTGTTTGGCCTTAGATGACAAGGTTTTCCAGGCACTCAAGTTTGGATCACTGGGATTGGCAATTCCCCTCTGGCTAGGGCTGGTTTAAATGCTCCCTCCTTGGGCGGGCATCAGCTAAGTTTAGTCTAGTTTTCCTTTCTTCTCTAACAGGATAACACTGAGTTCAACCACTCAGAACTGCTGTGTTCTCCTCTGTCAGCACCCAGAGACACTCCCCACATCACACTCTGCTGCTGGGGTGGGGGGCGGGTGGCATAGGTGATTCAAAACTGTTTTGTCTATCTCTTCACTGCCTTTTTCAGTAATATGATGTTAAAATCAGCTACTTTTGCTCATCAGATTTTTGGTTCTTATGAAGGTTTTTTTTTGTTTTGTTTTGTTTTCCTGTGTAGGTAATTGTTAACTTGGTGTCTTTGCTGGGGAGATGATCAGTGGAGTTTACTATTCTGCCATATTGTTCTGCCCCTCCTGGAAATCATTTCTTGACACCTGACTATAGACGCTCAAAATGGTTATCAATACAACTGAAATTATCTTCCTTGTGTTCAAATTTATAGTGATCATGGAATGCAGATATTAAATAACATAAGTGGAAGTGTGTGTGTCTGTGTGTGTGTGTGTGTGTGTGTGTGTGTGTGTTTATACAAAGCATAGATTCTATGGAAGTGGATAACCTAACTGATTTTGGGGTAAAATAAGATATATTCTAGAAGAATAATTAACTGAGAGGTCAGAAACTTAGGAATTTAAGTAATTTTCAGGACTGAAAGAAATCTATAATGTGTAGAGAGAGAAGGAAGAGAGTGATACAACAATTGGGAGAATAAGATCAACAGAACTGCATTTCTTTTAAAGCCATGCTAAGAATTAGAACCGATAGAAAGTGTGGATAGTGAATGGAGAATGTAAAGGACAGAAACCAAGGTTCTTTCTGAAGTTTTTCTCCTTTTAAATTGATAAACAATGTTACAATTTACTGACATAAAGAAGACGGCAGGTGGCAAAGTTCTGAAGGGAAAAGCGGGAGCTTATGTTTTGACGGATGAAGTTTGAGGGGCTTATTAATTGTCCAAAGAGGAGGTCTCAGTGAGACATTTAGACCTAGAGGCCTACAAATATAGCAGTCTTAGGGTAGAAAACTGTATTAGAATAATAAATTTAGAAATTTCAACACTTAGTATTTAAACTAATGAGGTGGGATGAGATCACCAAAGTAATCAGTGTATATTGAAGCGTGCTGTATAGCGTTGTGTTGCGGAAAATGTGACAGTGTATTTTAAAGCACTTGTCCAATTTCAGTTCCCAACAGGGAGCTAACCATTCCAGATTATTTGCTAATCTTTTTCTACTAGCTATTTAGTTTGGGTTTGAGGTTTTTGTTTATGGCATCATACTCTATGTATTGAACTGCAATTTGTTTTCGTCTCTAATTGACATGATGAGGAACATTTTCTCTATTAGTATGCGTAATTCTACAGCATTACTTCTGTTTCCTAATTTTTAGTGATAGTAATGTACCATAGTTTAATCATATTTGTATTTAAATAACTTGCAACTATTAGTATTTAGTTATACATGGAATTGAGGTTGAGCACAAAAGAAGATGAATCAATAATAGAGGAGTGTATTTAAGTGTTACAGGTAATACTGTCTACCATCTAATTATCTGCATATGTTTTTATATGAATATGGGTTTTTTACATTTCTCATTGGGTCTCAGATTCAACATCTTACCACGGGGAGTAGGATTCTAGTGTCTGTAGATAAGACATTTTATTATGACTGGGCTTGCAAATCTAAGAGCACTGTTTCATTTGGTGATCAACTGGATAGAAAACTATCTGTTTAAAGTTATAGGAAAATATGGGTTATGATGGACTGGCTAAGGGATACAATGTAAGCCTTTAAGTGAAGCCTTTCTTGATATATATATTACAAATAATGTCATTACTCAATATTTACTGCTGTGGTACTCTTAGAATCTAAGCCCTGCATAGGATGCCATACCACGTTGAAAATAATGGCATGGCAAACTTTCCTAGTGCATGTTAGGTAACAGTCCACATGGAAATAATTCTGTGGGATGTATTTCTAAAAGTGTAAATGCAGAGTCTAAAGGTTTATCATTTAAAAAATTTTCATAGTACCTCTGGATGCTAAACAAACTTACATTCCCTCAACATCTTGTGAGAGCTTCAACTGCCCCACCTTTGATAACATGGATATTATCAGTCTTTAACATTTTTGCTGATATAATCATTATTGTTTTAATTTTTATTACTCTGCTTAATATTCTGATTGAGCACGTTTGCATGTATTATTTTCTGTTTGTATTTTTAAATTCCTCTGCATCTCCTTGACTTCTTTACATGGTTTTACTTTTCTTCGCAATGATTTTTATTTTGCTCTTTATAATGAATCCATGTTATTTTCGAGTCTGAATTCTTTTCAAGATTGTCACCAAGTCCGCATGTATGTGGATTTTAACCTGCTCATGGTTTCCCTTATTATAAATAATTTTTTTTTTGCGTGTGACTGTGAGTGCATTGCAATCTGTGTGTGTGTGTAAGTGTGTGTGTGTGTTTACTGTGGTTAAATCTCATCTTTTATTTATTTTGCACTCTCTATCTTGTTAAGTGATCTGCTAAGACCATAAAATGAGTTTGGAAGTTTTCCAATAATTGGTATACACTAGAATACTTCTAAAAACATAAGAATTTTTTATTCTTGAAATATTGATGGCAGTTCCCTTAACATCGTGTTCTGGGATGGAATTTAGGTATACTTCTTGCTGTGTTTCTTATCCAGCTTTAGCAATAATACTTTGCTGGGCCTATTTTTTTTTAGTTGTGTGTTGTTCCAGACAATTTGCTCTTTTCTGGGATCTTTTTCATTTTTTCCTACCTGCCAAATAGAAATACTGAGTTACTGACATCTAAACCTCGTGGTTGTAATGGGTTTTCTTGTCCAGAATTATATTTCACATGTTTTATGCTTCTCATCCCTGCCAGTCGGCTTCCCTCTGAATTAGAATTTAACTGTGAGTTTTTGAAATTATACTTTAAGTTCTGGGATGCATGTGCAGAACATGCAGGTTTGTTGCACAGGTTTACACGTACCACGGTGCTTTGCTACACCCAGCATCCTGTCATCTACATTAGGTATTCCTCCTAATGCCATCCCTCCCCTAGCTGCCCAACCCCCAACAGGCCTCAGTGTGTGATGTTCCCCTCCCTGTGTCCATATGTTCTCATTGTCCAACTCCCACTTATGAGTGAGAACATTCGGTGTTTGGTTTTCTGTTTCTGTGTTAGTTTGTTGAGAATGTTGGTTTCCAGCTTCATCCATGTCCCTGCAAAGGACATGAACTCATCCTTTTTTAATGGCTGCATAGTATTCAATGATATATATGTGCCACATTTTCTTTATCCAGTTTATCAGTGATGGACATTTGGGTTGGTTCCAAGTCTTTGCTATAGTGAAGAGTGCTGCAATAAACATACGTGTGCATGTTCGGAGTAGAATGATTTATAATCCTTTGGGTATATACCAAGTAATGGGATTGTTGGGTCAAATGGTATTTCTGGTTCTAGATCCTTGAGGAATTGCCACACTGTCTTTCAAAATGGTTGAACTAATTTACACTTCCACCAACAGTATAAAAGCGATCCTATTTCTCCACATCCTCTACAGCATTGGTTGTTTCCTGACTTTTTAATGATTGCCATTCTAACTGGTGTGAGATGGTATTTCATTGTGGTTTTGATTTGCATTTCGCTAATGACCAGTGGTGATGAACACTGGTTGGCCACATAAATGTCTTCTTTTGAGAAGCATCTGTTAATATCATTTGCTCACTTTTTGACGGAGCTGTTTGTTTCTTTTCTTGTACATTTGTTTAAGTTCCTTGCAGATTCTGGATATTAGCCCTTTGTCAGATGGATAGATTGCAAATTTTTTTTCCCATTCTGTAGGTTGCCTGTTCAGTGTGATGATCGTTTCTTTTGCTGTGGAGAAACTCTTTAGTTTAATTAGATCCCATTTGTCAATTTTGACTTTTGTTGCCATTCTTTTTGGTGCTTTAGTCATGAAGTTTTGCCCTTGCCTATGTCCTGAATGGTATTGCCTAGGTTTTCTTCTAGGGTTTTTATGGTTTTAGGTCTTACATTTAAGTCTTTAATCCATCTTGAGTTAATTTTTGTATAAGGTGTAAGGAAGGGGACCAGTTTCAGTTTTCTGCATATAGTTAGCCAGTTTTCTTAACACCATTTATTAAATAGGGAATCATTTTCCCATTGCTCTTTTTTTTTGTGAAAAATCAAAAGATTGTAAATGTGTCCATTATTTCTGAGACCTCTGTTCTGTTTCCTTAGTCTATATATCTATTTTGGTACCAGTACCATGCTGTTTTGGTTCCTGTAGCCTTATAGTATAGCTTGAAGTCAGGTAGCATGATGCCTCTAACTCTGTTTTTTTTGTTGTTGTTGTTGTTTGTTTGTTTGTTTGTTTGTTTTTTGCTTTGGATTGTCTTGGCTATACGTGCTCTTTTTTGGTTCCATATGAAATTTAAATTAGTTTTTTCTAATTCTGTGAAGAAAGTCAATAGTAGCTTGCTGGGGATAGCGTTGAATCTATAAATTACTCTGGGCAGTATGGCCATTTTCACGATATTGATTCTTCCTATCCATAAACATGGAACGTTTTTCCATTTGTTTGTGTCCTCTCTTATTTCCTGGAGCAGTGGTTTGTAGTTCTCCTTGAAGATGTCTTTCACATCCCTTGTAAGTTGTATTCCTAGGTATTTTATTTTCTTTGTGCTTGCTATTCTTTCTCTGTTCTGTTTCTAGAGAGATGATTAGAAGATGTACATCGGGGAGAATATAGTGGTTAAGCAGATTTAACCTTGAGGCACACTGCTAAGATAGAAGTTAAGACTGTGCTACTAATTAGGTTTTTAAACCTGAAGTAACACAACATAACTATATCTCAGTTTCTTCAGTAGTTAAGGGGATAACTAAGGAAGTCTTAGTTCAATACTTCATTAGTTGCTGTAACTCAACTAGTGTTACCTCATATTACTATTATCATTTTATAGGAGGATGAAAGATTGAGTGGGGATAAATTATTGCAGTCATGTAATATTTTTGTTACACATAAATCTTAATCCTCAAATTCACATTTGTGGAAATTTATAAATATTTTCTATTGTTTAACTGCATTTTCACATTTTTAAACTTAACTGAAATATAGCATATATTAAAGAAAATGAACAAAACATATATGCTTAATACATTATCATAATTCAACTAACTATGCAACTGCAGCATGTTCAAAAAATAAACTGTTGCTAACATCTCAGAAGCTTACTCATGCCTTTTTTCAGTTGCTATTCCTTTTTTTGCCCCTGCCTCTAAGGTTTCTTTATTTCAACTCTTAACTCTGTCATTCCAGTTTTGCCTGGTTTTGAGCTTAAAATAAATAAAATCATAATGTGTTCTTTCTTTTATGCCTGGCTTCTTTTACTCAACAGTATGCTTTAGTCTATAGCTGTAGTACATTAATTTTCATTGCTGCATAGTAACATTCCATTATATAAAGATAACAACATGCAACCATTTCACTAATAGTAAACATTTCAGTTATTTAAATGTGTGGCTATTATAAATAAGACTGCTATTAATTTTATATGTCTTTGGTGCACATATGTATGTACTAAGATATACACACAAACACATGAGTGAAATTGCTATGTGGTAGCATACATACATATGTAGCATACATACATATGTTTAACCTTAGTAGACAAAACTACATTGTTTTTTCCAAAGTGTCACTATTGTGCTGTGTTTATGGGGTTTCTGTTTCTGCAAATCCTTGCAAACAGTTGGTTTAAATATTAATAATTCTGGTTTATGTATTAGCATATAACATTGTGATTTTGATTTGCTTTTTATAATTTCTAATCAATTGTTCACTTTTTCATACATTTGTTAAGTTTTTGGGTGTCCTCATTCAGGACAAGCCTATTTTGACACCTTGCCTAAATATCTATGGGATATAATTTTTCCATTTCTCATTGCTGTGTAGGAGTTATTTATAGTTCCATAACTCTTTTCAAATTTATGGATTCCAAAATGCATATTCCATATTTACAATACTGATTTTTGCAATTGGAAAATAATTTTTTCATTTATTTAAGTTTTCTTTAATTTTCTAAATTTTAAAATATTTTTTCTATAGAGGTCTTCAACATATTTCATTATGTTTCTTCATGCTTATTCATATTTTAAAGGGTATCTTTTAAAATATCCTTTAAAATACTTTATATATGAAATTTTTAGGTGGTGTCCAATTAGGTTTCAAGAAGGCAAATGTGCTTCAGATGTTTCTTTTTAGGAGAATCACATCTATATTGTGGAGGGCGTTTGCAAAGTAGTGGAGAAGGAGAATTGAAGTAGAAGGTCTTTACAACAAGCTAAGTGGTGGGTAGTTAGGGCTTGATATAGAGAAGTAGGAATTAATAAGTGATGAATATGAGCAGAATCTAAGAGTCTGAGTCCAGAGAAATTGGCATCTTTTGACTGTGAAGAGTGATGGATAGGATGAAAGGTGAAAAGTACTTTCCTCCCCAAAATTCCATCATTTATTTTCTCCTGGGAGAATAAAATGATATTGCTGTTCAATGGGAGTCAAGGGAAAGTAGAAGAAGGCATGACTATGTTTTTACAAATGTTCCTGGCAGCCACTTTTCATATTTTTTTTTCTGATGTGCTCACTACATATGTGCTCAAAAGAAAAATTAGTTAAATTTTTTCTCCTTCTCTTTGTGCTTAGTCTCTGTTCATCATGAGAAATGCTCAGCAACTGTAGTCATAAAGAGAAAGCTTTCAATGAAAGTTTCAATGATGGGATAGGAACTGAGAAGTCTGTTGAGTTTTCTGCCTAGGAGTATCCTTGGAAAAGCCACTGCTATGCACAACCAGCACTGGGAATCCCAAATCACATGCAATCATAGGAGTTGCCCTGGAGACAGAAGCTCAGCACATGTTCTGGTACAAGGAGATTACAGTGTTGTGCAAAGCAAAGGGATGAATGATGCCCAACTCTCTAACACAGGCCTCAGTTTCCACATTGAGGTGGAAATGAGCTAGGAAGCAGATCCACCATAAATTCAGAAAGAAGAGAAACAGGTTGAGCTTTTAATAACCTCATAACCTGCCTCATTGGGATGGAAATGGAAAGAGACCCTCATGGAAACATAAACAAAACATGTCATATCTAACTTGAACCAAAAATTATTTTCTCCCCTACTACCTCAATTTTGCCCAGATTGGGTTCTATTTTATTTCCTTATTTTTCCACAGTAATTTACTTAAGTAAAACCAGGATTTATTTTATTCATTTCCATTTCAGTTGCTAAGTCCAAGGAATGTTCATGGTTTCAAAAATATGACAAAGGATGATTTGGTGAAATTGCACAACACCTTATTACATGATGTACGATCATTGATTTTGTATACTAGCCCTTATCCCTGGCTACCGATAATTTTGGCTTTTGAAGATTCAAACACAGAGACTTGTAAACACTTTAGTTTTTATCCTTCTTTATCATACCCATACCTGGGACAGAAAAGTATCACTTAATATTTAAAAAACATTATTATAGTACATGTGTTTAAATAACTCGTAAGAGCAAGTAATCATACCTCATGTCATCTATTTTTCAAAAATGTTTTATGTATTTCCACCTACTTCTTTCAGATGACCTTTAGCTAAACTTCGTGAAGTGTCATTGTGGCTGTTGTCTTAGAAAGGTAGTCTTGTTATTAAGATCAGTTTTTTAGGCTTGCAACATGACAAGATGATGTGCGTTTGTTTAGAGGGAGACTTCAGGACACAGTGAAGTGTTTTACAAATGTTTACCATTTTTATTCTTATTAGATTTTGAAAGTCTTTGGTTTAAAATTTTCTTCTTTTATTCAACGAGCTCTTTAAATTTCCCGTCAATTCTTGTTAAGAGTGCGTATTGTATATCTCTCTATACATTTCATGCATTTTGTATGAATTGTGCTAGTTTTATAATTTTTCTATTCAGTCTATGTATCCAATATGACTCAATGTATACATGGATGTCATACATAGGTAGTGATTATTTCCTCTTTTATTATTAATAAATTCTAATTTATTTCAATGTGTTATCTCTTTAATACATAATATTCTAAACAATACTGAGTCCATTTTTTATGTTTTAGAATTCCTAAGTTATAATTACACATAAATTAATATTTTAATTGATGTTTTGATGTACACAGTGTTCTTTTACTATGCATTGTGATATTTATCATCCAAACTATCCTTTCAAATGTGTTTTATTCTCCTCCATTTTATATGTTAGTGAAGATGTCCTCTAAACTTAGCTATTAAATGAAATAAATAAACTAGGAATCATTACACGCTCTTTCTCCATTAAGCCATGCTGCTTTTCCTCCTCAATGGTTCTTAAATTCAGTCTTTATTTTTCTTTCCCACACTTTTGTCCAGGGTAGATGCTCATCATCATCTTTCCTGGATTGTTGGCTCAACCTCTTAATTGTTTTTCTTCTCTCATGTCCTGCCAGACTCATACCTGTCCTCTAGCCTGTGGCCGGAGTGCCTCAACTGAACATGCTACTTAATTTCTGAGAATTTTTTAAAAAAACCTATCTATCAATGACTCTCCCTTTCTTGATTCAATGTTCTTCACAAAGGGGTGACAAGTGTGATTAAATATTGATGTCCCCCCCTCGGGGCCACAGCAAGGATCCCATGGTTGCTGCAGTGCCTCAGCTAAGAAAAGCTTCATACTTACCTTAGTGCATTATGCAAGCTTCCTCATTTTCTGAATATTGCTTGACATGAATAAATGTGGAAAGCATTAAATTAGAACATTAAAAGTTCTTTTAATGGCATAGAAATCTTTCCAGACGAGGAGGCACAGCTAAACTATATAATACCCTTGTGCAAATCTGTAAAAAGATATCACTTAGCCCCAACAGATGACTTTTAAAAGATGCCACAAGTAGACAGCAGGTATAATTGATAGTATCTTTGTGGAAAGAAAGAGAAGAAAGAAAGAAAGAAAGAAAGAAAGAAAGAAAGAAAGAAAGAAAGAAAGAAAGAAAGAAAGAAAGAAAGAAAGAGGAAAAGAAGGAAAGGAGGGAGGGACAGAGGGAGGGAGGGAGAAAGAAAAGGAAAGAAAAGGAAAGGAAAGGAAAGGAAAGAGGGAGGGAGAGAGAGAAAGAAAAGAAGGAAAGAAAGAGAAAGAAAGAAAAAGAAAGAAAGAAAGAAAGAAAACGAAGAAAGGAAAGGAAGGAGGGAAGGAAGGAAGGAAGGAAGAAAGAAAAGAAAGAAAGAAAGAAGAAAAGAAAAGGGAAAGGAAAAGAGAAAAGGAAACATAGTTTCTTATTACTTCTCTGGGCCAGATTCAGCTCCCTGTCAAGTTCCAGAAATTGGAGCAGTTTTATAAACTGCATAACCATGAGCAGAGGCCAACCTCCCTTTACCTGATCTCTCGGTGCTTTGCCTTTCTTTGAGGTATTCATTATGCTGTTTTACAAATTATGTCTTTTCTCTTTTTGTCATCACTGCTTTAGAAAAACCTTACTCTGTTTCCTTATCTATCCACAATTTCAACTCATGTTACTTTTTCCTTGAGCCCAACCTTGCTTCCATCAAATTTAATGTGTAATGCTATCATAGCCATTATCATGCCATTTTCTGAAAATAGTGTTTGTGTTTTCCAAGGGGTGAAAACACTATAAAGTTACAGTACTTCTCAATCCAGCAATATTACTCTTAGTTATCTACCCAAGAGAAATGAAAACATTTATCGACACACACTGGCACATAAATTTTCTTGTCAGCATTATTGATAATTTTTACAGTGAAAACAATCTAATCGTGTGTCACCCGGTGAATGAATAAACAATTTATCCATATGATAGAATACTACTCAGCTATGAAAAAGAACAAACTGGAGATACATACTACTATGTATTTATCTATGTGTATACTATACTACTATGTGGATGAACCTCATAATTTTATACATACTGAAAAGCCAGGTACCAGAAACCTCATACTGTAAGATTCCATTTATATAAAATGTCCAGAAAAGGTAAATCTTTAGAGACAGAAAATAGACTGATGAATGACTTGAACAGTGGAGAGGGACAGTGACAATTAATGTGCATATAGTATCTCAGTGAAGTGACGAAACATTCGAAAACTGATTTATGGCAATGGTTTCGAAGCTTGGTAAATTTACTAAAATATCATTGAATTCTACACTTGCAATGGTTGAAACATATGATCTGTAAAAGATGCCTCAGTTAAGTTACTTTTTGAAACTTAGATTACTTGCCTTTTCATTACTGAGGTTTGAACCAGCAGCCCAAGATCTTGCCTACGGACAATGTTTTGATGCTTATATCTCTACCAATCTCTACTCAATGTTTTCCTCAATTAAAATAAATTAGTTATTACTCTTTTGTTTCATTTGTTTATAATACAAATATAGATGCCTTATTTCCAATTTGATAGATGTTTGGTTAATATTAAAAAGTCAGACATGATTGTAATATAGTTGCGTAAATACAGTATTTTTTTAACTAGTCACAATTCATTTTGTGTTTTCCTATTGTTGAAAAAAAGTTTTTTTTTTTTTTTTTTTTTTTTTTTTTTTCTTTTCTCTA
>NW_016803397.1:1338399-1345158 GCF_001698545.2 Rhinopithecus bieti
TTTTTTTTTTTTTTTTTTTTTTTTTTGGCAATCCCTAAAATAAAGGATTCTGTAATAAAATGAAGTTTGCAAAATTGCATGATATAGTCCTTTCTTGAAAGATTCATAACAGGGACTAGTGTATATTTTTAGGAATTTTGAGTCAGAAGCTTTACATTTCTTTCTTGTTTGACTGTTGCTGTAATAATGCTACATTTTGAAGAGTCAGAATTATAGTAGTACACAATAATATACATGAATTTTTCAATCACACATCTGAAGACCTATTAGATGTGGATCTAGTTGCTTTTTATACATCATTCGTTTCTGGACCTTAGTGAAGGGACAGATCTACTTGGGGCAGGATCTTTTCCTGGTGAATAAAGGGAGACAAGAGACTATAACACACCACACATAAGAAACTTTTGCTTGGATGTGGCATATATTATGTTCACGAATGAGAGGCGTAAATCAAAGTAATGAGGAACTTTATCTTACCCAGGGTGAAGTCACAGCAAGGGAGGGAATGCAAGAAAGATATGTGATGTCCTATTTGGAGTTTTCTTACTTTTAAATGGATCTCACTACCCTCTTTTTCACAATAAAATTTTGAATCCTAGATTCATGAATTCTCTATTGAGAAACAATGATAATGTGAAATTTTAATTCTTATCTCTGAATGCATATTAAAATCCCATGTAGTGTTTTTAAAAAGATTGATAGCCACGTTCTACCTACACGGATTGAAACAATCTTGAGGGAGAGAATTCAGGCATTGGTATTTTAAAATTCCCTTCATTTAATCTATGAATACACATGAAAAGGTTGAGAGCTACTACTGTGGAGAAATGGAATGTGGAAGAATATTTTTCATATTCTTCATTTGAACATTTCTAACTAGAATTCAATGTTTTTATATTCCCTAAGCTTAAGTTCATTTTACTTCAGGCATGTCTGAATTTTAGTCTCTAGTTAGAGAAAGAGTACTGATTATTGAAGTTTGATATGGAGCTTTATTTTAGCCTTATCGGGATTATATATTCCATTCTCCTTGGAGCAAGTCTGTAGAGAAGAACACATTATAAATCACTTTGTATAATTTTCAGTGCCTTATATTTCTCTGGTACATTTCTACATGGCGGAGAGAATATATTTTGGGCCATAGTTACACAATGATTAGGTATTATGTCTTCCAGGAGACATAGGAAGCACAATATGGTTTCAATGATCTATATTTGCATAATTTTTTAAAAACTGTATAGCCAAGGAATTGCAACGTTATTTCAGAAGTTCCACAAGTTGTTAAACTTTTGTAGCCCCAAACACTATGGGAGACTTCTATTTTTTACGATAAATTAAGCATCTGTTTTTTGGCTTGAATATTATATATATTGCTTTTTAAATTAGTTTTCAAGCATTTTGACTATAAAACATTACTTAATAACCTACATTTAATAAGTCAGAAACATTCTATTTATCTTATCACCTTGTTCATATTTATGATTTGAAATTCTTGGGGACTAATATATAACATGGTGATTCACCATATAGGATAATAAGGAAATGAGAAGCCTAAATCATATTAAAGCATATAAAGCAATACAAAGGAAGAATCAATACAAAAAAAAGCACAGTACATAAAGCAGGATGAAGTAATCAATAGCAGTGTATTGTAGCATACAATTGCAGATTATTACAGGAAAATCCACTTGAGTTATGTAGGGATGCTAAAAAGCTACAACAAATTTCCTCTGCATGTTGGCATCAGACAAAGGATTAAGGGAATTCTGAACAATATTAGAAAAGTTTAACTATTACCAAAGAATATCAAAGCTCTAAAAGTTTCTGAATATTTTTAAAAATAATATTTGAAAATAGTTTTGCTTTCAGGCCACCAAAGAAGAAAACAAAGTGTCTGGATTCTAAGATCTAATAGGATTCTAAGATCTAATAAGATCTAAGATCCATGTTAGGATCCTAGGTTCCTAATATCTAACTTTACCCTGTGGTAGCCTAATTTTATGTTACCACAGGATGAAATTGGATATTACTAATTAGTTATTACTTATTTTCTAAGGAATTAATATGAATTATTCCAGTTTCTTACTACTACACTAAAAAAAATCACAAGAAAATTGATGGACTAAAACAACGGTAGCTGTTTAACTTTTCCTTCTTTCCCATGTTCCTAGGAGCTGGCTGTTCTCAGTTGAGTGGTTCTCACTCAGAGTCTTGCTTGTGGTTCCATGGAAATGGTGACTGAACTTGGAATGATTTCAAAGGTTTTTTCTCTTACATGTCTCCATGTGACTTGAGCTTCTTCACATTATGGTAGTTGAATTTCAATCACAAGCATCCTAAGGGGACCAAGCAGAAGCCAGAAGGTGTATTCCTATTTAGGACCTAACTTTGGAAATCACAGCATGTCACTTCCTTTCTATTTCAGACATTCAAGAGGAAATATAGAGCCCATTCTCTCAATAAGAGGAGTGTAAGCATCTCATAAAAACATGGAAGATGGAAGATCTTTTGGCCACTATCTTGGAAGTGTAATCTGCCACATGGATCTTAAATTTCCTTTTATATTTTCCCTTGGTGTGGGCAATAAAATATTTACCTAGGCTTATATAATGCATACATCACAATTTTCCCAAAGAATTTTAATACAGGAGTTTTGGATACACACAGGATGTGAACTGTAGACATTTTCCTAAGAGTTTACCTAGTTGTTCAAGGTATGAGAAGAGCAGCTGCCTTTGTCTGAGATCCCAACACATATCACTCTTTCTTTCTCTTACTCATTAATATGCAGCCTTAGTCTTTTAGTTCCTCTGAAATTTTAAGCTGGTTATCACCTCATGGTTTCTGCTTGTATTTGTTAATTTAGCTACTGGATCTTTGCATAATGTCTTAATCAGCTTGGGCTGCCATAATAAAATACCATAGGCTGGGTGACTTGAATGACAGAAATTTATTTCTCATAGTTGTGGAGACTGAAATTCTAAGATCAAGGTGCCAGCAAAGTTGGATTCTGTTGAGAGCTCTCCTTCTAGCTTGCAGACGGCCACCTTCTAGATACGTACTCACACAGAGAAGAGTGAGAGCAAGCTTATAAGCAAGTCGTGTCTTATAAGGACACTACTCTCAGCAGGATGGCCCTCACTCTTTTGATCTCATCTAAACATAATCAATTTCCAAAGTTTCCATCTTCAAATACCTTCACATGAGCGACTAGGGCTTCAACACGTGAATTTAGAGGGATAGGACAATTCAGTCCATAGCACATAGGTAATTCCTTGTATATTCTCTCTCAGCTCATGTATCAAGCCTTCCCTGGCCATCCTGTTCACAATAGTTCTATTCTTCCCCAGATGTTTCTATTATATTACCTATTTCCTTCAGTGCATTTACACTCTTCCCTCGCTTCTTTATATTAGATTTAAGTTCCAATGAAAGTAGCTTTTTGTGTTCATGCTGAAACAGTGATTACTGCAGAGAAGGCTTCAGAAAATGGTCCATAGGTGAGTGAATGAATCAATGGCTCACCATAATAATTCACATATGAGTGCTTTAGCAGCTTCAATTTTGGGGGAGAGGTTGTCTTTCTTAAGTGGTCATAAATCAAACCAACTTCGGTTTTCATGCATTCACTCCTATTCTGTTATTCTGAGGCCACACGGAAAGTCATTAATTCTTTGACATAATCAACTGCACTTCAAAAATTTATAAACAGCTATCCAGTCCCATTTATATTTTCACTTTAAAGGTTGTGTGTGCTTACAAAAATATTTAATATGACAGGTTTCTAATCCTCTTGTCATCACTGACACTTATCTCAGGAAGTTTTCAATTTTCAAATGACCCTTTGGGTTGAAGCACATCAACAAGAAGGACATCAACTGTGGGGACAGTCATGGAGGTTCTTGGCCTCTGGAGAATCTCTGTGGCCCAGTCAGTAGAATGGATAAATAAATGGTGGTGTGTAGCAATCAAGATGGATAAGCTTTCAGCTACATGGAGCAACAGGGATGAATCTTAGGCTGTTACATGACAGAAACAGGACACAAAAGAACGTGGACAGTATGGTTGCAGCCACATAAAATTCAAAAGCAAGCAAAACTAAGCTATATTATTTAAGGGATGTATACATAGAGAGTATGTATCCATAGCCTCGGTGCGGTGGCTCATGCTTGTAATCCCAGCAACTGGGGAGGCTGAGACGGGTGGATTGCCTGAGGTTAGGAATTCAAGACTAGCCTGGTCAACACAGTGAAACCCTGTCTCTACTAAAAATACAAAAGTTAGCCAGGTGTGGTGGTGCACACCTTTGATCCTAGCTACTCGGGAGGCTGAAGCATGAGAATCCCTTGAACCTGGGAAGCGGAGATTGCAGTGAATGGTGATTGCACTGCTGCACTCCAGCCTGGGAGACAGTGAGACTCAAACAAACAAACAAACAAACAAAGTATGTATCTATACTTTTTTAGATAGCAAAAGCGAAAAAGAAGTGATTATTTTACAATCAGGAGAGAAGTTAGCTCTGGGGGAGATGAGAGGGGAATGTCATAGGGAAGAGTTACAAAGGTAGTGGATACTTCAGGGGTGTTACCATTGTCTTATTTCTTGCTTTGGAGGATGATTACGCTACTGTTTGCGTTTTTTCTTTTCCTAATTGAATGGTTATGCTTGTATTTGCTTTATAATTATGGGGTGTACATTTGTATTTCACATCACACAATATACATTTGTTTCTGTTATACTTCGCAGTTGTTTAAATAGCTGAGCAAACTAAATACCATTGCTGTATGCAGGGTGGCCAAGAGGGGAAGGGATCAATTTTGACAATCTTGGAGTCTCTAGCTCCTGGCACAGTATCGAGTCTTAGTCAGGGCATCTATAAATGTTGGCTGAACTAAATTGGCCCAGGCAATGTGACATGATTCAAAGGAAGAAACATCATGCAGAGCCCACAGTCTGCATCTAAAATTCTCATATTCACTCCACGTCAGACAAGATGCTGTTGGGGGTTCTGTGGTTCTGATGATCTTACTATGCATCATTAATTTCTACCGAGAAGAAATAATTATTATTCCCTTTGGGGACATGAAGTGTTTTTAATTGGTTTGTTTATTTAACTTAGTATTGACTTTTAATTTCTTTTTTATTTTTTTCATAAAAATTGTATATATTTAAGGTATACAACATGAGGTTTTGATATACATGTATATAGTGAGTGGTTATTACAGTCAGGCAAATTACATATCTGATATGGTTTGGATCTGTGTCCCCACCAAATCTCATCCTGAATTGTAATCCTCAGTGTTGGAGGTGGGGCCTGGTGGGAGGTGGTTGGATCATGAGGGTGGATTCTCATGAATGGATTAGCACCACCCCCTCGGTGCCATTCTCATGATAGTGAGTGAGTTCTCAAGAGATCTGGTCGTTTAAGTGTGCAGCCCTCTCTCTGTCTTGCTCCTGCTCCCACCATGTGAGATGTCTTGCTTCCCACTTATCTTCTGCCATGATTGGAAGCTTCCTGAGGCCTCCCCATAAACAGAAACCGCTATGCTTCCCATACAGCCTGCAGAGCTGTGAGCCAGTTAAACATCTTTTCTTTATAAATTACCCAGTTTCAGCTATTTCTTTATAGCAGAGCAAGAACAAACTAATACAGTATCCATCTCCTCACATAGTTACCTTCTGTGTGTGTGTGGTAAGAGCACCTGAAACCTACTTTTAGCAAATTCCCAATATAGTGTTACTAACTATACAGAATGATTATGATACAACATTATTAAGTGTACTCATCATGCTGTTTATTAGATCTCTAGACTGATTCATCCTAACTGAAACTTTGTACCCTTTGACCAACATCTCTGCATTCCACATTCCACATTCCGTTCTACTTTGTTTCCATGTATTCAACTTTTTTAGAGTTCACATATAAGTGAGATCATACAGTATATTTCTTTCTGTGTCTGGCTTATTTCATTTTGCATAGTGTCCTCTAGGTTCATCCATGTTGTCAAAAATGGCAGGATCTGGCCAGGTGCAATGGCTCACGCCCATAATCCCAGCACTTTGAGAGGCCGAGGTTGGTGGATCACCTGAGGTCAGGAGTTCAAGACCAGCTTGGCCAACATGGTGAAACCTCCTCTCTACTAAAAATACAAAAATTACCCAGGCATGGTGGCACATGCCTGTAGTCACATCTACTTGAGATACTGAGACAGGAGAATTGCTTGAACCCAGGAGGTGGAGGCTATAGTGAGCTGAGATCATGCCACTGCACTCCAGCCTGGGTGACAGCGCAAGACTCCATCTCAAAAAAACCAACAAAAAAAGACAGGATCTCCACCTCTTTTAAGGCTGAATAATACGCCATTGTGTACACACACCACAATTGCTTTTTCCATTCATCTGTCAATGGACACTTAGGTTGATTCCACATCTTGGCTATCATGATCAATGTTGCAATGAATATGAGAGCACAGATACCTCCTTTAGGTACTAATTTTGTTTCCTTTGAGTACAGACTCGGAAGAAGAATTGCTGGATTGCACGGTAGTTCTATTTTTAATTTTTTTGAGGAACTTCTGCACTGTTTTCTATAATGACCATACCAGTTTAAATGTCCACCAACAGTGTACAAGGGTTTCCCTTCCTTCCTCCCTCCTCCTCCTTTTCTCTTTCTTTGCTTCTTTCTTTTCTTTTTTCTTTTCTCTTTTCTTTTCTTTTCCCCTTCCTTCCTTCTTTCCTTCCTTCCTTCCTTCCTTCCTT
>NW_016803397.1:1346032-1361767 GCF_001698545.2 Rhinopithecus bieti
CTAAAATCAGTTTTGCCAAGTGTCAAATATCAAAATTTTAAGGCCTTTTAAACTGACATTAAAAAAAAAGTTATTCTAAATAGGTTAAGATTCCAAAATAAATCCAGAGGATTGACACAAAATGAGATCATGCTGTTTTCACAAGCGAGATCAAAAGAAGCTTCCAAATAATTCATGAGACTTCTGATTTAATGCCATATGGCTGGCATCTTTGCAATAATCAGCTTGAACTTGCTGTTTGAAAAATGATAAAGACCTTCAAAGGAAGCAATGAAAACAACAGAACCAAAAATTGATTAACAACCAATGGTTAAAATCAGTTAATTTGTAACAATTATTTCCCTTTTTGGTTGGATTAAGACTACCTTTGTTTCAAAAGTCCTAGTCGTATTTAGACTCTAAGTTCTGTAATGTCTGGAACTTTGTTAAAAATATCACCACAGTACTCAGATACCCTGGATTCAAATCACAGGGTCAACCTTGTTGATTTTAAGGCATGTTACTTAGCATCTTCATGCCTCAGTTTTCTCATTTGTAAAATAAGGGTATTAAAAGCATCGAATCAGAAATACATACAAGATACTTAAAATAATGTGCATATTACTCAGTAAGTGTAAAGCAGGTATTCAATAAAAGTAAGCAATTAATGGTGAGGTTATTATTATAGAATATAATATTTCAGTTTGCTTGAAGACATTTAGAGATATAGAATCCCATCATCAATGGCTTCCCTATTGGCTAAGAAATTCACATTTTAGCACAAGAATTTTGTAGTTCTGTTGCTCTAATGGAAAAATTTTACCTTTAGAGTTATCTGGGTCACCATCACCACCGTCGCCACCTCACTACTCTTGTGCCTCAACCCACTGATCTCTCCACTAGACCCCGGCCACTTCAGCTCCTTTCTGCAGACAGTAAACATAAGCATCAACTGAAGTAAGTTAGAGTCTTAGAAACTCAGGCCCTATCCTAGATTTAATTCTGAATCTTCCTTTTAATTAGACCCCAAGTTTATTCATATATTTATCAATATATAAGAATCTCTGCCCTATATTTATCCAGGGCTGCAGCTTCTAGCAAAAGACTGTTCAAAACAGTATTTCTGAGATTATGAAATAGTACCTTACACACTGAAAAGTTTTAGAGTCCATTAATAAATCCAGATGTGCAGGTATGGAATCAAAAGCAAAAAAAATTCTGAGATTTAAAGTTGTATCTACTTTATGTGTATACACTTGGGTATTACATAAAGGAAGGTAGAAATAATTGTACAGTGTTTCTTGCTGGAAGCAGAAGTATCAATTGACCTTCAGCTCCAGATCTGCAAGAATATTTGAACAGCATCCAGTTAGATAGTAAATAGAGAAAGGACTTTGACAAGTACTGTTTGTATTAAAGAAAACACTTGGATAAATTTTTTCATAACAAATACAACACTTAAAAAAATTAATAATTAGAAAAGAACTCAGTACACAGCAGACATTGGATAAGTGTATGTTGAAGTCAACCAAAAAGTGAAAAGAGAAAATTACAAAGAACAGACAGTCTTTCAGATTTTAGGAAGCTCTGTTTTGTGGCAAAAAGAGATAATTTCAAGACGATGCCCTAAGTGCAGGATAGGAGTATGTAAGGGTCATTTGAGAACTCCTGCATGTATCTCACCCAACTTGAGTGCATATGGGCATAAGAGGGATGTCTGTAAATGACATTTTTCCTGAATTTAAAAGGCATGATTGCTGCTTATGGGGATAGAAGGGAAGGTAATGACATTCCAAAAAAACTGACGTAGGCTTTCCTGTGAGTCATGTATGATCAGCCAGCAGCAGGAGATATCTTGGGAGAAATATCAAAATTCACAGCATGGAGCTTCTTGCATGAGGAGCTTGTGTACGGTGGAGTGGGGTGGAAGTAATTGTAGAGATTTGAAGTGTTTCAAGGAGAAAAATGCTAAGATCAGGTTTTAGTTTCATATAATAATTATATATAATAGCATTGTATGCTGATAATGTAATATATATATTCATAATTAATAAAACAAAAGCCTATGCATTAAGGGTTCAATTACTCTTATTTCAAAGATGAGAAAGTATAAGCTTAGAAAAGTTATTTTTTCAAAATTATGCATAATAGAGCCTTGCACATGATAAATGCTAGATATATTTCTTGCTAAAAGCAAGCACACAAAAAATAACAACAAAATAATAGGCTTTCCCATAGTTGGAACATTCAGCAGGACTGTAGTTTGGTCTATTTTTTTAATGCTCTCAATGAATGAAAAGATCTGATCAGTGAAAATGAAGTTTCCTTGTATCTTTTGCCTCTAACTTCATGATGGCCCACCTTCAGCTCTCTGGAGAAGGAAAAGCAGACATTTCTAGGGGAAGTAGTAAATGACCTCAGGCAGTCGTGTAAAGAGAGGGATCGGGACATCATTAATTCATGGTGCAGACAGGACTCTTGGCCTGGCTCACCTGGTGATTTGGTCCTCAGGGTAAAAATATGATATAACAGCACTGCACATCTTCATCTTCAAATAACTTTCTTCTTGGTCACACTTCTCCAGTACAAACTGGTTGATCTTCATGTCTGGTGTGAAGGCTCAGCCTTTTATCTCAATTCATCATCCTCTTGGGAATTTTACTCATCTTTCTGTTATTTTTGATTTTTCATGTTATGTAATTTATGTTTCTTTCTTGGTTTACCGTCTTACTTGAGGTACACATCTTCCAATAACAGATTTAAAACTGTTCCTTGGGAGAAAAATGTATGGCGATCTTAAATATCTGAAAATATTTGTATTCTACCTTTATACTTAATTTTCTGAGTATAACATTTTCAAGTAGGAAATTATTTTCCATTAGAGTCTTTTAGCCATTGCCTCATTGCATTTTTTTTTGCTTCCAGAGATGCTATTGAGAAATTTCAAGCCATTCTGAGAGCTTATATTTTATCTGATATTTATCTTTTATATTTTCTCTAGAAGCTTTTGATTCTTCTCATTGTTCATAGTGCTCTGATAGTCCACAAACATGTGCTTTTGAATGTAACTTGGTATGAATTTATTTTCATAGAATGTGGTAATCACTTAGAGTGGTATCTTTTAAATTGAAAATGGCCATTCTTTGGTTCTAAAAAAATTTGCTTATAATTTTCTCTGCTCTATTTTCTCTGTAACCTCTTTTTGGAAGAGGATTTTATACTGCAATCATCTAATTTAATTACTTTTTTCTCAAATCCTCTTTGTGTTCAATTTTTTGAATTCTTCAACTTTATTACTAACTCTTATATTGCATGTTCTTTTCTACTATCATCTTTTAAATTCCATGAGTCCATTTTAATTCTAATTTTATGTATTATGATATCAGGGTTGCTATATCTTTTTGTACAATTCTGAAGACATTAAAATAGTTTTTAATGTCTGCATAATTTGTTTCCACTAATTGGCTTGCTTTCTATTTATTTTGTCCTTTGTCATTTAGATTAGAAACTTTCTTTAGCTATCTGATAGCTTTTATTGTTAGTTTATATGTAAGAGTAAAACATTTAAAAAACAAAACCTTGACCTCAGATTTTGAACCTAGGATTAAGCGTGGTGAACTTGGAATTCACTATAGGCTGATCTGAGTGGGGTGATTAATAGATGATTTCTCATTCCAGCATATTTGAGTTTTTCTTCTTGACAAACCAAATTTTTCATAGAAAAGCGCTCCAATCTTCTGTTCAGAGTTACATCTGCCTTCTAAAGTTTTGAAATAATAGGCAGGTAGGAGTGTAAGGTAGAAGGAGTATGAAGTTTCAACATTCAACACCCAGTTTTCCCCTTTTTAATAATACCTATATATTCAATTATTCAAAGGATCTTCCAGACTCAAAACAATGTTTTACCCTCGCCAATACTATTGAGTAGGGTAGCAGAGGTTAGCTCATAAAGACTTCTCAACTTTTTCTCACCCATTTATCCTTACTGAGGGGCATCCCTTCAGGTAAGCCATCAGGTGAGGCTTGGATGTGTTGTTTTTCTTATTTAAACTATACCTCTCAATACCTAATCCATTACTATTCATAGTGATAATAGGTCCTCTTAGGATTTACACTTAGTAGAAAAAGTACGTTTAGTTAATAAAAGTGTATTTATAGGTATGCATATGTTTGTAATAATTTTACAATTATACTACTTAATTTTATCTTTTTTACTTTAGAGCAATCTCATATATTAGAACATATGTTATGAAAAAATAAATGTACAAAAAGCAATGCATTTGAGAAGCTATGACAAGAAGTAATAAATATTTAGAGATATGTGAACTAATGCAATTGGAACTCTCAAAGATATTCAGAGACATGTGGACTAATGCAACTATAACTATCAAAGATGCTAAGACAAAATCACATCCATAAGCTGTAAAAACAATACCTCTGGCTAATACCAACATCTCCTCTGTTGTTATCACAGTGAACTTCAGAGTGAATTGTGTTCATTGTCATTGAATGTACATGTATACTAACAAATAGTTAATATTACAAACCATGTGTAAATTATAGGACACTTATACTTTAAGTAGTTCTTAATTTATGAAGCAAACTATAAACACGATTGCATAGAGGATAAATTTTTGGTAAAATACATTAAAAACTAAATTGTACTGAGTTTCAATGACCCCAAATGCTAATAAAGCAGAAGATAATTATATTAATTAGTAGATGTGACAGAAAATGTTCTCCTAGAAGAAATATTTGCAACATGGTACAAAGCGGTAGATCAATAAGGAGTGAAATTAATTGAGATTGCAGATCTCTCTACATATTTCAGAGAGATAGGCATTTTAAACTGGGTCATGAAATGGATTGGGTGCTAAAAGCAAATCTGAGATAAATGAGAAAGCAAGCATGAGATTTAGGGTAATATGAATTCAAAAGCTCCTGCCCAGTTTACAAAATGGGAAGTTAAGTTTCGTTCATGTTACTTCAGAGCAAACAAAATGTGAATTTAAAAGGAATAAGTATCAAGATAAAAAGCGTACATTTCACAGTACAGGAAATAGGTGGTCATGGGCATTCTTGTAGATATAAAATGAGTGAAGGTTGGCTGTTTTTTGTTTTTTTTTTTTTCCCCTAAATGAAGACACTAAGGAAAAGTTGATAGATTTTCCAACATATGCAAATGAGATTAGAAGCCTGTTTGCACATTCCAGATTAAGAAGAAATTTTGAGTTTGAAATATCTACACAGCATATAATACTATTTTAATGAACTATTAGGGCCATCTTAAATTTTACCAGGAGTATGGACTCAATTAGACATGAATTTTATAATTAATTTATGTATCAAAGTAAATTGTCTGACATATTAAGACTAACTGTCAGAGCAGCTATGATAAAACCACAGCAACAAAGCAATCGAACTTCCACAGTGTTAGTAAAAGATTTGGGGATATAATTGCTTGAAACCTGAATTAATTTGTTGAGAGTAAAAAATGGTTAATCTTAGTGGTTTGAAAAGATGATGAATCAGACTATAGAAAAATTATACCCTGACATTAAAAATATATTACTATATACCTATATTTTCCTCTCTCTCCTTCAGCTTCTCCGCTTACTAGCATCTTTGTGTTGTCTTCATTTTCTAGGAGGTTTTCTATACATGGTGGAATATACATCTACTTTCAGAATCAAACCTTGTCTTTATGATTCATGTGCAAATCAATGCTAAAAATAAAAACAACAAAAGTGACAAATACCACTACATGAATTATTAATTAAAGAGTAATAAATTCCTGTCCTCTTTTCTTAAGATAACCCAGTTCTCTCCACTACTTTCCCCACTGGAAAGTGATAGAAGCAGTTGGTAGGAAATATTTCACTAGCAGTTCAAAGACTACATATAACCAATATTTAGTGAATACCAACAATGAGCCAGAATACTCTGCTACAGACACATTAGCAACAAGGAAAGAAAAATTTCTGTTCTCATGGAGCTTATATTCTAAAGAAACAAAATAA
Source organism: Rhinopithecus bieti (assembly GCF_001698545.2). Taxonomy (NCBI): domain Eukaryota; kingdom Metazoa; phylum Chordata; class Mammalia; order Primates; family Cercopithecidae; genus Rhinopithecus; species Rhinopithecus bieti. The sequence goes on from NW_016803397.1 coordinate 1,352,032, forward strand.
ATATGAATAATAAGCATATAAGTAAGTACATTATATTTTAGAAGGTGATGCATACTTTGCCAAAAATGACAGAGTATAATAAAATAAAAGAGATTGGGAGTGCTGAGATTTAGGGTATTGTGGGTTGCTACTTTAAGTATGGTTCTTAGGGTAGTACTCACTGAGAAGGTGATACTAGAGCAAGCCTTACATGGAATGTGGGGCTTATCATGCAGATTTATCTAGGAGAGTGGCATTCCCTGCCAGGGCTAATATAGGAACCTCTCTGACATTTTAGAGAAGTTGCAGGAAGGTTAGTGTGGTTAAAATTGGAGGGTGAGGAGACTTGGTCAGAAACTGTAAATCATTTGTGGTCTTGACTTTTATTCTGAATGAAATATGTAGACTTTGGAAGGTTTTGAGCAAAGGAATGACATAATCCAACTTATATTTTGAAAGGATCACTTTGGCCGTTCTGTTGAGACTAAATTGCAGATAGACTGAGAAGCAAGAAGGAAAGCATGGAGATCAGTTAGAGGACTTGGAGTAATTCAGGTGTGAGCCGATGATATTTAGGATGGATATCTGTGCTGAGCAATGTGCCATTAGGTTATTTCATTGTGCCATTAGGTTGTTTCATTGTGCCAGTATCTTAGAGTATAGTTACACAAACCTAGATGATATGGTCTACTATACATCTGGGCTACAAGGTACAGCCTATTGCTACCAGGCTACAAACCTGTACACCACATGACTGCACTGAATATTGTAGGCAATTGGAACACAATGGTATTTGTTTGTATAAACATATCTAAACATAGAAAAGATACGGTAAGAATATAGTATTATAAGCTTATGAAACCACTGTCATAAATGTGGTCTGTCATTGACAGCAGTTATTACGCAGCTCATGACTACAGAGCCTCTGGTCCTTAAAGAGACAGTGCGCAAGCAAAGAACACATCTACCAGAGCAATCTAGATTCCATTTTCTATTACATTTTAATGATGCTTAATGAAGACAGCAATGCAGTAATGCTGTATTTTATCCCCCAAAATAAAAGAGGTAATTATATTGTAGCTAGTTACTAATAATGTGGATAGTCATGGACATAACATTTTATGTATTTTATAGGGCTTTTCTCTATCATTTATTTATATAATCATGTTCTCTCATTATTCTATGAAGTAGAGAATCCTAGTATTTTAACAACCTTTTATAAATAGAGAAATTAATGACCACTATAATTACGTGCTTTGCCCAACTCATAAGATCCTCAAGAATTCCAAGTGGAAAGCCACATAGAAAATGCTCACATTTGATCCTGCTATTTTCTCTGAAATATTGTTTTTCTGTTTAACCATCAATCACTTTTTATGAAATCATTTTATGCAGTTGTGTCTATTTTCTTTCTCCTGATTCCTTTTAGCACCTGTGGATTCTGCCCTTAATATTATGATTGTTCTTTAAAGGACAATTCCTTTGATTAGGGATCCTTCATAATTCCTTTAATTCCTCTATTTCCTCCCCCCTTATGGAATTTAGATGGGGAATCTTCTTCTCCTTCTCCTTCTCCTTCTTCTTCCTTAAACTCTCTCATTGTCTTCTATCTTGGCTCTGCTTTTATCTTCTTACAGCTCATTGGTTCCCACAATCTTCTTTTTTTCCCTCTCCTTTTCACTGAAAAACTTTCTAACTTTGGGTAATGTAGGAAGCTCAATGTCAGATTTCCCATTAAAAAATTAGTGCCCCATGTTTCATATAATTTTAATCACGACAACTGTAACATCCAAGTCTAATTCACTTATATGCATACAACTATCTTTAGGAGATTTTTATTTGAATGTTTCATCACAACCTCAGAAATTCTAACACTAATTTTATAGGATGCTCTCAAAATTTACTATCTTTCCAATTTCTGGTGTTGACATTACTCATCTCCTTCTTGTTCCTGGCTTCAAAATGTTGATGTTATCTTTAACTCTTACGGGTTATTCAATTACTTCTATTTATATTTATTTCCAAAAGACTCTCAGAGTCAAACATTCTCTTTTATTTTTATTTCCATCAACCAAGACCTGGCACTCATTAGTCCACACTTGATTGACTTCAACAATATCATTGCCAATTTACTGACTTCTAGAACATTTTGCATATGCTGCCTATTTGCATGCTGTATTTAGAAATTCTGAGGTGACTTTTTCCTGCTATAGCATCAAGTCTGAATAGTTTTGGTTCTCAGTTTTATAGATTACTTGACATAAATTTACTTCTCAAAATTTATTTTACAATTCCCCATAATTTTTTTGATTTGTTCAGAAGAGAGCAATGAACAACTAATGTCTATAAAATGCCAAGGATATTCTAGGTATACGAGACACTAAAGAAAACCATAATTGAAAGATTTTAGCCAGGCGTGGCGGCTCATGCCTGTAATCGCTGCACTTTGGGAGGCCAAGGCAAGAGGATCACGAGGTCAGGAGATCGAGACCATCCTGGCTAACACGGTGAAACCCCGTCTCTATTAAAAATACAAAAAATTAGCGGGGTGTGGTGACGGGCGCCTGTAGTTCCAGCTACTCGGGAGGCTGAGGCAGGAGAATGGGGTGAACCCGGGAGGGGGAGCTTGCAGTGAAGGGAGATCGCGCCACTGCACTCCAGCCTGGGCGACAGAGCGAGACTCCGTCTCAAAAAAAAAAAAAAAAAAAAAATTAAAATGAGAACATAGTACATGGTATAGTCCCTTCACGGATGTCTTTGAATAAGCCAATATGGCGATATGATATGGTTTACAAAAAGTAGGAAAACTTACTCTGAAAGTGAAATCAGGTGGCAAATGTTGGCACCGTTAGTTAACTTGTTATGGTTCTGGTAACACGGATGAATGACTTAGATACATGCGTAAGCAATACAGGCACATTTTCTCCTATTTAACTTTTATATCTTTAAAATTGAATACTGAATAATGTTCATAAGCCTACAACCTGAGATTGAACTAACACTGAAGAAATAGGCCCATAAGAGAACTCTTGGTCACGTACAAGATCAGTGCTCCAGTTACATTTACAGAAGTTGTTAGAAGCTCTCCATAGAAGCTGGTGCATTTCAGGGAGCTAATGGATTTAATGAGGGTGGTAGTGAAGTTTTTCATTCTCGTCAAGGAAAAAAATAAAAGGGAAAAAAATGTCAATGAGCTTTTGAACAAATATATCAGTGATTTGCAGTATCTTTTTACCTGTCAATAATTGGCATATTCTTTTTGATACTTCCTTTTAAGCTCATTTCCGAATAAAACTAAGTAACAATTATGTGTGTGATGCGCACTTCTGAGTTGGTGTACATGTGTTTAATAGACAAAGACAGACAGAAAAGGAGGAGATTTAAAAAATGGCAAGAGTCTCCTATCCACAAAAATGTTTTGTGGGGAGATTGAAGAAATGGTTATATATTGCAAATGTGGGACAATATATGTTGGGGGTGGTGAAAATATTAAGATAGTGAAAGGCCTGAAGCCAAAAGTCTGGACCCAAGTGTGACTAACAAAAAGGATAGGCCACTTCTCCTGGATACTTAATGAAACTAGAAAGACATGGGGCTCTCAGCATAAGTGGTATAGGATTTGAGTCCATTTAATTTGAATGTTAAGAAGACAGATTATTTGTCTAGATTATGCAATTGAGTTATTTGTGGGTTGAGCCACTGCATTCTGCCAGGCCATGCCATGTCAAACTGGCCATGGGAGCAGCTGACAGCCAACATCCCATGCATCCAGGCATAACACATCGTATATCATGAGGAAATAATAACTGTTTTCTCATCAAATTGCAATGAAGAAAAGAGCACTAGTCTAAAAGCTAGCATTCCAATAGAATTTAAAAGTTCTATCATTGGAGTCAACTAAGAAGGCTACAAACACATGTAAACAAGTTAACAAAAAACAAAACAGTTAAGGTGGTATTTAATAGGAAAGAAATCAAGCTAGGTGATATCAATGCTAGTTAAGAAACACTAATCCAGATGGAATTGAAGATTCTTATATATTCCAATAATATTCAGTGCCTACAGTTTTCATAGCAGTTTATAATATGCATTTAAATACATATTTTTCCTTTTTTGAATAGACTGAAGACCCTTGAAGACCTTAAGGGCTGGTGCTTTTTGTTTTATTTTTATGGCTTTTATATCCTCAGTGCTTAGCATATCACCTGGCACATACTAAGTTCTTGGAAATAGGTATTTTATGAATATTTGTGATTGAATACATGACTGTACAATCCCATATTTCATTTTCCAGCCCCACTGGTATTAGCTCTGTGACATCTCTTGGCAGGCTGTTTCTCTTTATTTGTGCATGACTGGATCCCCTTTCTAGTATACACTGGCCAGGTAAGTTTTCAAATTAACTCCAAGCAAACAGCGCTGTAGTGTATCTCTTCTCTCGTTACCATACAAAGTAATTGTATAGTTTTCCTTGGGTTGGGGGCACACCAAAGTACAACAAAACCATATGAACTTTAAAGTAGTTTTGTCTAATTCTGTGAAGAAAGTCATTGGTAGCTTGATGGGGATGGCATTGAATCTATAAATTACCTTGGGCAGTATGGCCATTTTCATGATATTAATTCTTCATATCCATGAGCATGGAATGTTCTTCCATTTGTTTGCATCCTCTTTTATTTCATTCAGCAGTGGTTTGCAGTTCTCCTTGAAGAGGTCCTTGACATCCCTTGTAAGTTGGATTCCTAGGTATTTTATTCTCTTTGAAGCAATTGTGAATGGGAGTTCACTCATGATTTGGCTCTCTGTTTGTCTGTTATTGGTGTATAGGAATGCTTGTGATTTTTGCACATTGATTTTGTATCCTGAGACTTTGCTGAAGTTGCCTATCAGCTTAAGGAGATTTTGGGCTGAGACGATGCAGTTTTCTAAATATACAATCATGTCATCTGCAAGCAGGTACAATTTGACTTCCTCTTTTCCTAATGGAATATCCCTTATTTCTTTCTCCTGCCTGATTGCCCTGGCCAGAACTTTCTCAAGGGTAGAGCATTTGACTGCATTCTATTGTTTCTTTTGCTGTGAAAAGCTTTTTAGTTAAATGTAGTTTGTAGTGTAGCTTTTAAATATATTTTGAAATCATAAACTCTGATCCCCCACCTTTGTTCTTTTTCGAGATTGTTTTGGCNTTTCTTTTGCTGTGAAAAGCTTTTAGTTAAATGTAGTTTGTAGTGTAGCTTTTAAATATATTTTGAAATCATAAACTCTGATCCCCCACCTTTGTTCTTTTTCGAGATTGTTTTGGCGCTTCCTGTTCTTTTGTGGATCCATATAAATTTTAGGATTAAAAAATATTTTTTTTGTAAAAAATACAATGGGGATTCTGATAGGGATTAAATTAAATTTTTAGATTGCTTTTAGTAGTATGGATATTTAACACTATTAACTCTCCCAGTCTATGAACACAGAATGTCTTTCCATCTGTTTATGCCTTCTTTAATTTCTTTCATCAATATTTTATAGTTTTCAGTGTACAGGCCTTTCTCACCTTTATGGTTGAGTTTATTCCTTATGATGCAATTGCAAAGGGTAATGTCCTCAATTCTTTTTCAGATACTTATTTGTTGTTAGTGTTAGAAATGCAACTGATTTTTGTCAGATTGCATCCTGCAACTTTAATGAATTCTTCATTAGTTTTAAATTTTTTAAAAAATCTTTATGTCATCTTTAGGATTTACTATGTCTGTGATTACATCATCTGCCAACAGAGACGAATTAACTTCTTCCTTTCTGATTTGGGTGCTTTTATTTGTTTTTCTTGACTAATTGTTCTGGCTAGGAATTCTAATACAATGTTGAATAAAACTACCAGAAGTGGGCATTCTTGCCTGATTCCTTGTCTTTGAAGCAAAGCTTTCAAATTTTCACCCTTGAGTCTGATGTTAGCTCTGAGTTTTTCATACAAGGATTTTCTTATGATGAGGTATTCTTCTTTTATTCCTAGTGTGTTGAGTGTTTTATCATGAAAATGTGTTGAATTAAGTCAAATGCTTTTCTGCATCAATTGAGATGATCATGTGATTTTTATTCTTAGTTAGTATGGTTATAACATTAATTGATTGTTGTGTGTTGAACCATTCTTGCATCCCAGGAAAAAAATTCATGTGATCATGATTTATGACCTTTTGAATGTGTTGTTGAATAAAATTTGCTAGGTTTTATTGAGCATTTTTGTATCTATATTTAGCAGGAATATTTTCTTGTAGTTTTCATGTGGTTCCTTTGTCTGACTTTGACATAAGGGTAATTGCAGCCTTGTAAAATGAATTTAGAAGTCTTCTCTCTTCACTTTTCTGGAAAAATTTGAGAAGAATAGAGTTAATTATTCTTTGAATGTTTACTAGAATTCACCAGTGAAGCCATCTGGTCCTAGACTTTTCTTTGTTGGAAGTTTGTTTGTTTTTTGTTTCTGTTTTGTTTTGTTTTAAATTACTGATTGAATCTCCTTAGTACTTATAGGTCTGTTAAGACTTTCTATTTCTTTAGAATTCAGTGTTGATATGTTGTCTGTTTCTACAAATGATACATTTATTCTAGGTTACTCAGTTAGTTGGCATGTAATTGTTCATCATAATCTCTTACAATCCTTTTTATTTCTGTGGCATCAGTAATAATGTATTCTCTTTCGTTTATGACTTTGTTTGAGTCTTTAATCTTTCAATCTTAGCTAGTCTAGCTAAAGTTTTGTGGATTTTACTTATATTCAAAAAACAATTCATAAATGTTTTCTATTCTTTATTTCATTTATGTTTAAATGTCTTTATTATTTCCTTCCTTCTGCTAATTTTGGGCATAGTTTGTTCTTCTTTTGCTAGCTGCTTGATATGTTACATTAGGTTGATTATTTGAGATTATTCTTCCATTTTAATGTAATTTACAGCAGTAAACTTCCCTTTTATTACTGCCTGTGCTGCATCCCATAGGTTTTGGCATATTATCTTTTCATTTTTGTTTTCTCAAGACATCTTCTATTTTCCATTTTGATTTCTTATTTTACCCGATGGTCGTTTAAGGGTGGAATGTTTAATTTCCACATATTTATGTATTGTCTGGTTTTCCTTCTGCTATTGATTTTGAGCTAGATTTTATTGTGGTCAGAAATGGTACCTGAAAAGATTTCAGTCTTCTTAAATTTAAGACTTGTTTATAGGCAAACACATTTGATCAATCCTTGGTAATGTTTTATGGGTACTTAAAAACAATGTGTATTCTGCTGTTTTTGTTTCGATCGTCTTGTATATGTCTGTCAGGTCCGTTTGGTCTAGTATTGTTCAAATCCTCTATTGCCTCATTGATATCCTGTCTGAATGTTTCTCTTCACTGTTGAAAGTGGTATTTGAGTCTCCTACTATTATTGAATTGTTGTTTATTTCTTCCTTTAGTTCTACCAATGTTTGTATTATATTTTTAGGTGTTCTAATGTTAGGTCCAAATATATTTTTTAATTGTAACATGTTCCTGGCGAATCAGCCCTTTTTTCATTATATAACTTCCTTATTTGTCTTTTGTGACAATTTCTTACTTAAAGTCTATTATTTTGTCTGATACAATTATAGCCACTTCTGCTGGGTTTTTTTTTTTTTTTTTTTTAGTTACCATTTGCATGGACAGTCTTTTTTAATCCCTTTACTTTCAGTCTATGTGTATCCTTAAACCTAAGGGGATTTTTTTGTAGACAACATTATATAGTTGGTTTTTTCTTTTTTATTCTCATTCTAACATTGTTTTTGTCTTTTGATTGAGGAGTTTAATCTCTTCACATTTAAAGTAACGATTGATAAGGAAATATTTACTATTGCCATTTTGTTGATTGTTTTATGTTAATCTTATAGTTATTTTAGCCATCTTTTCCTCTCTCGCTGTTTTCCTTCGTGTTGGCTGATGTTTTATATTGATATGCTTTGATGTCTTTCTTATATATTTTGTATATCTTCTATACAGATTTTATTTCTGGTTATCATGAAATTCAAAATATATTTATAAGAGCATATTTTAAGCTGATAACAACTTAAGATTCATCACATACCAAAAATAGTCTTACTTATCTTCCTCCCCCTACTTTACACTATTTTCACAGTTTCCATGTATTTGTTTTTTATATGTAGTATCATAATTTTTGTTAAAGTTTTTTAAAAAATTGTCTTTTAACTTTGGACTATCATTAGAAGTAATTTACCATTATATTATTCTATACAGTCTATACATTTGTCTCTACTAATGAATATTAGTAAGAAAAGATACACATTTAAAAGTAAATATATAGAAAATATTTTATGCTACCACCTTGCTGTATAGCATACTTTCATTTTAACATGAAAAACTCCCTTTAGTATTTCTTGTAAGGCATGTCTAGTGGTAATGAACTTTCTTCACTTTTGTTTGTCTGGCAAATACTTTTTTCTCCTTTATTTTTAAAAGACAGTTTTGCCTGGTATAGTATTATTGATCAGCAGTTTTATATTTTCTGTCAGCACTTCAAATACACAATCCATTCCTTTCTAGTGTGAAAGATTCTTTCTGAGAAATCTGTTGATAGTCTTACAGAGATTACTTGGTGCATGACAAATCTTTTTTTCTTGCTACTTTAAAATCCATCTTTTGACTTTTGACAATTTGATTATAATGTATCTTGATGTGCATTTATTTGGGTTCGTTTGATTTTGCAATTTTTAGATCTAGATGTCCATTTTCTTCATCAGATTTGGGAAGTTTTCTGTCGTTACTTATTTAAATTATCTTTCTGTTTCTTTCTCCCTTCCTTCTTCTGAAAATCCTGTAATGCATACATTGGTTAACTTGACTGTGCCCCATAAATTACTTAAGTTTTCTTCTTTTTATTTATTTTTTTAACCTGTTACTCTTTTGACCGAATAATTTCAAATGATCTATCTCTGAGTTCACTGATCCTTTATTTGTTTGATGTAGTCTGCTCTTGAATCTTTCAGGTGATTTTTTTTTTAGTTCATTTATTGTATTCTTCACCTCTATTATTTGTTTGCTCCTTTATTTATTATTATTATTGTTGTTGTTGTTGTTGTTGTTGTTGTTGTTGTTGTTGTTTGGAGACAGAATATCACTCTGGTACCCAGACTGAAGGACAGTGACAAGATCTTAGTTCACTGTGAGCTTTGCCTCCTGGTTTCAAGCAATTCTCCTGCGTCAGCCTCCTGAGTACCTAGGATAACAGATGTGCACCACCAAGCCCAGGTATTTTTTGTATTTTTAGTAGAGACTGGGTTTCACTATTATGGCCAGGCTGGTCTTGAACTCGATGTTGGCAATGCTGGTCTGGCCTCAAGTGACCAGTTGACTGTGGCCTTCCAAAGCACTGGTATTACATGTGTGAGCCACCGCACTGGCCCTGCTTGTTCCCTTAAAAAAAATGTTTTCTGGCCGGGCGCGGTGGCTCAGACCTGCACTTTGGGAGGCCAAAGCGGGTGGATCATGAGGTCAGGAGATCAAGACCATCCTGGCTAACACGGTGAAACTCTGTGTCTACTAAAAATACAAAAAAATTAGCTGGGCATGGTGGCAGGAGCCTGTTAGTCCCAGCTACTCGAGAGGCTGAGGCAGGAGAATGGCTGAACCCGTGAGGCGGAGCTCGCCGTGAGTCGAGATCACCCACCGCTCTCCAGCCTGGGCAACAGAGGGAGACTCCATCTCAAAAAAAAAAAAAAAAAAAAAAAACAAAAGAATATAT
>NW_016803397.1:1366098-1421208 GCF_001698545.2 Rhinopithecus bieti
AAAAAAAAAAAAAAAAAAAAGAAAAGAAAAGAATATATTTTCTATCTGTTTGTTGAAATTCTCAATTTGTTCACGCATTGTTTTCCTGACCTCACTGAGCATCTTTATTACTGTTAGCTTGAATTCTTCACCAGGTAAATTGCACATCTTCGTTTCATTAGAGTTGGTATAGGGAGATTTACCTTGCTTTTTTATTTGAAGCATATCAGCCTATTTCTTCATCTTCATCTTCATTGATTTTTTGTGTTGGTGTCTCTACATTAGACAAAGCAGCCACATATCCCGATCTTGATGGACTGGTGTTATATAGGTGAAGACTCCTGTCAATCAGCCCAGCCAGAGATTCTGAGGGCCTCTCAAATATCTGTCCTACTCCAATCCACTTTTTTTGTTCTTTGCAGGCCCTAGGTGTACAGGGTAAACTAGGTCCTATCTGTACAATGGGATAGTAAGATAAAAGCAAGTTCCTTAGGCAGCTACCAGATATTTTGGATCATTGGATGCACCATTCAACTCTTTACCTCCCCAGAGAGAAGCTGAGAGCTGCCGTTTTTCTTTCGTTATCTTTGTGCTGATCCTAGGGGGAGATGTTATGGTGAATGATAGCTCACACCTCACACCTCATCTCTGTTCTACCCCAGGCAGCTAGTTAATGTCAGATTCATCAGTACTCTTTGATAGGCAGGATGTAAGCCAGTTCTATGGGTCCATCTGGAGGAGCTGGGGCATTGGATCTATTCTTCCCGGGGGAGAAGCTGGAAGCTAGGAATTTCTTCCATTTACACTGTGCTGAGCTGGGAGGAATAGCTATGGTGGCTGCCAGCACAAGCCAGCATCTATTTTTTCTTCAATGTGACCTGACTGTGCTGGTCTCATCAGCATTCCAAGCCTCACAAAACAAAAGCCAGTCCTCCAGGAAGCTTCCTCCAATAATCTGCGGCATTGGATGTATGGACCAACTCTTTCCTTCCCCTGAGAGAAGCTGAGAACAAGGGGATGTCTTTCCAATTTTATGATTCTATGCTTGGGGCAGTGATTCCAATGGGAGGGTGTTCATAGTCTCCCCACTGGCTTTGATATATCTGGTCCGGTTCAGCTGGGGAAAGAGCCTCTCAATCATCTTCAGGATTTCTTACGAAAACATTTCCGTGCTCATTGCCGAATCAGTGTAGTGGTGGAGGAAAGGATGTTCCAGGTTTGCCCCCAACACTTCTTCCCAACTTCACTCCCACTTTTGGACTTCTTAGGTCTAGAAATTTTGTTCTGTTTATTAAATCTATAGTGTTTTTTAAACAAAAAAAGTGAAGATATTGACTCTGCAATGGTATATCTACAATTTTTCATAATTTATCTTCTCATGAAAATATTAGGAAAATCATGTAGTTACTTTGTTCATGTGTGCACATAAGCGTTTTCACTGTAAAATATACTGTGAATTTTTTTTACATGTTATGCTATGATCTAAATGGCTGTGCTTTCTAAAAATAAAGGTAGTGAAACTTAATCTCCAGTTCCATCATACTGGGAGATAAGGGATGTGGGAGGTCATGGAATCAGTGTCCTTATAAAATAAAAGATGTTGGAGAGAGCTTGTTTGCTGCTTCCACCATCTGAGGACACAGCAATGAGGCACCATCTTTAAAATGCAGGGTAGACCCTCATTTACTGCTGGATCTGCTGTTACCTTGAACTTGGACTTTCCATCCTTCATAACTGTGAGCAATAAATTTTTGTTGTTTATAAATTATCTAGCCTAAGGCATTTTCTTACAGAAGTTTGAAAAGACTAAGACATGTTCTATTATCAACACCAAATAATGCACAATAATGGTAAAGAATTGATTTTATATCAGGGTTTTAAAAATATTACTGTGATTACTAAAATCAAGCATCCTTTGTTTATTGTTTCAAATGTGTAATTTCATGATATAAAATTATGTTCTAACTTCAATTTAAGTACATTACGTCTGTAGAGATATACATTAAACATTTTAATATGTAAGTGAGATGCACTAAAACAATCAATGCTGAATAGACCTTCTTTCATATACATATTAGGTTAAGTTTACTCCCTGATGTGTACTCTAACAAGAAAAATGAAACATTTGATGGATTGTAAAGATAACTTAACATGCTTTAACATTTGCCTAACAGAATTTGATTAGCAAGAACAAGGCATTTTGTTTCTAACTCTTATAGCCCAAAGCTTGCTATAAATACATATGTATTACTCATCCAGGGAAACTAACAAAATTAATTGTTGACATTGTGGGAAGTCACAACATTGTAAGATTTTATAGATTGCAATTTATAAGATACAGCAGGGCATACTTGTTTTGTTTTACGTGCCCTGCAGTGGAAAATAATTTATAGTCAGTATTCAATAATATATTTATTAATAATCAACAGAAGAGATGAGTAACACATGAAACCTGAGAAAGCTATAAGTTTTGAAAAATAAGACTAGGAAAGTCAGATAATTCTATCAGTAAAACTAAAAATGCAATAAACTATTAGCCAAGGTTAAACTTTAAATTAAAATTGTAGAGTGAAAAAAATCACAACATACTTGTTCATCATCAGGTTCAAGTCAACATGAAAATCAATGCTTATAACTTCATAAATATTACTTAAAAATTCAAAAGACTCAGTTAATTGAAGAAGGCTGTTTTTTCTCTCTTTTTTTTTTTCATTTAGCTAAATCTATTTTCTCATTCCACAGGTTTATTTGCTTTTCATTCTCTCTTCTGTTTCTACATATGCACATTTCTATTTCAGTCTGTGTTCAGGATTTGAACTTCGTTTCTGCTTCATTACTTCCTCTATCTCTCTTAGCTGAGATAAACCAACTAATTTTCTTCCTCTTTTCTTTCTCCCATTTTAGATCTGTTCCCAGAAATAGCAATTGTCTGATGAGATTATGAAAGAGTAGAATAGAATAGAATATCTATTTTCCTATTGGAAATCTCAAGCAGAATATATATGAGTGCATGCCACATAATAGATATTCATTAAATGTAGATTATAGATTTTAAAATTTGCACATGGAGGAACTCCATCTAGAACCTCTGTACTACACATATGTTCACGTTTCTTCTCTTTAAGGTTTCAAACTCCAAATTTTACATTTAAATGTAATTTTAATTAAACACGCTTTTATTCTCTATCTTTTGATATTAACACATGAATAGACACACATATATAAATACTCTCTTTTTTTATTTCATTGCGTTTTTCGGAAATGGGTGGTGTTTCGTTACATCAATAAGTTTTAGTGGTGATTTCTGAGATTTTGGTGCACCCATCACCTGAGCAGTGTATGCTGCACCAAATCTGTAGTCTTTTATCCCCCCACCATTCCCCACAAGTCCCCAAAGTTCACTGTATCATTCTTATGCCTTTGCATCGTCATAACTTAGCGACCACTTGTAAGTGAGAACAAATTGAAACCACAAGATGCTATCACTGCACACCCACCATAATAAGAATAAAGATAAAACAGAAGATAGCAAGTGCTGTTAAGCGTTTGTAGCAACTGACATAAATTGGCACATTCGCATTAAAAATTATTTGGTAGTATCTTATAAAGTAGAACATACACGTTCACTTTGATCCAGAAACTCACCCTGTGGTATATGTCTAACACATATATTCAATAAATGATGCATGCAAGATGTTCCAAATAGTTCTATTCACAATATTCAAAACTTTGAAACAACACACAATGCTTATTTACTTTAGAACTGGTAGAGTATATAATAATGGCATACAATCAACCAATAGGCATACGTGAATAAAAACTAGACAATTACTTGGAAGAATTTCTCAAATAACTTTGAGCAAAGTCAGCCAGATGTGAATACTACATACATTACAGCTCAGATTACATTAAGTTGAAGCAAAGGCAACATTTAAAATGTTTTGAGTTCAGGATGGGGGTTTGATCATTGGAGTGGAGCCCCAAGAAGCAATTACAGGTTACTAGTAATATTGTATTTCTAAATTTCAATGTTAGTTACACAGGTGTGTTAACTTTTGTATTAACTGTAACTTTTGTATAATGTTTAATCTTGTTATAATTCATTAAAGAGTTTCCATTAAAAATGAACTTTAAAGTCATGAAAAGTTTTAACTACCACTAGAGAATTTATACTACCAAAATAATGTTGATCTTTAAGGTAGTCATATTTGGACTTTACACTGCATTTATCTCTGCATGAGACTAGCACTATGTAATTTATTGTCTATGTTTTTGGAATTGCTTTTGAATTCCTTTGTGCAGAGTATTTAAAAAATCAGTATTATAACCATTCTTTAATCTCTTTCATCAGTATTAAATGCATTAAGATATAGCAAGTAAATGATAAATTTTTACATTAAATTACTACAACCATTATAAGATAAACCAGTATTGTAGACAAGTGGAAATTTAGAAAACTTGTTTTAAACAATGTGGTAGTAAAAATGATCACAGTGTCATTTTCAAAGAGCACTGAGATACTTATAAATCTAAAAAAAAGCAACTCAGGTTGTTATGATGATATTCCCCCATGAAATAAGTGATCTTACGCTTGTGGCTCTCTAGGAGTCTTGCCATGAAAATTCTGTTGATGTAACCTAAATAGGATATTTATTTACAATAGCTACTCAATGCAGATATTACCACACAGGTGTTATTAATATGACATTTTAAGAAGATTTTTATAAATTAGGTCAACATGCCAGTTCTTAGCTGAACATAAGTTCCAAATACACAGGGAATAGACTCACTAATATCTGTTGAAAATTATTCTTAAAGGAAAGCACATAGAAATAGATTGAAAGCATATGTTTCTTAGCATACTGAAGTATAGATTTCAGAATAATTTTGTGAAGGTTATGATTGCTGCATTCAAAATTTAAAAACATGCATAAATTCTAAAATATCTGACATTCAGTCTGTCATTTCTCTTGGAATTTTCATCCCATGTATCATTGTGTTTACTTTCTGTTGTTTCTAATGTGATTGTTTTTACTTTCTATTTTTTCAACTTGACAATAGACCTGGATTTCGCCCATAAGGCAGTTTCAGCTTGCGTTTCATCACCAGGCTGCTGTTAGAATCATCCTTTTAGATCTTAAGCTGGGTTATAATTTGATGTAAATTTAACAGTCCAGCGATCAGGAGTCTGATGTTTCCCAGCAGGAAAACTTCATTTATGTGCAGGTTTTTTTTATGTCTTTGTTTTTGACCTCCCTCGCTTTCTTGTTTTTGGTGAAGCTTTTGTTTGGCGGCAAAAGCTCTTATTTGCAGACCTTCTTGTAATACACACCTGTTGGTATATCTTTTGGTGCTACTGCCAAGGTATGAGAGAGAAGTCAGTTTTGTAGCTGGGATTGTGATGTGTTTTCCCAATTGAGCCATTTGAAAATTTTTGAACCACAGAAACAAAATGGCTTCTGAGTTGTTTGTTCATTCTTGATCCTCTATCTCCCGTACTCACACCAACAATTTTAGGGTGGTCATTGACCTTTGGACAAGTTGTTCACTGTGCGTTTCTGATGAGCGGCTGTGATTTTTCTTAATAGGGGAATATTTTGAATGACCCTTGCAGGGTTAGCACTTTGTACTGTATTTGTTGAGCTAGCATCCTTTTCTGCTTTCCTACCTCTATTAGTCTGTGTTCATATTGCTATAAAGAACTGCCCGAGACTGAGTAACCTATAAAGAGGTTTAATTGGCTCACAGTTCAGCATGGTTGGGGAAGGCTCAGGAAACTTCCAATCATGGCAGAAAGTAAAGGGGAAGCAAGGACCTTCTTCACAAGGCAGCAGGAAGAAATGCTGAGCGAATGGTGAAGAGCCATATATAAACCATCAGATCTTATGAGAACTCACTCACAGTAACACCATAGGGGGAACCATCTCAGTGATTCAATTATCTCCACCGGGTCTCCCTTGACATACGGGACATTATAGGGATTATGAGGGTTACAATTGAAGATGAGATTTGTTTGGGGACACAAAGACTAACCATATCACTACCTAAAGATAGATTTCTTTTATTTTCACTGGCTTTAAGTTTAGTGTAAATTGTTTAAATTCCTTGAGAGAAGTAGTTTTGTTTCGTTTTTGAGACTGGAGTCTAGCTATGTTGCCCAGGCTAGAGTGCAGTGGTGCAATTTCAGCTCACTGCAAACTCCGCCTACAGACGTCAGAGGATTCTCCCACATCAGTCTCCCTAGTAGCTGGGATTACAGGCGCACACAACCACACACAGCTAATTTATTTATGTATTTATTTATTTTTGCATTTTTAGTAGAGACAGGGTTTCACCATGTTGGCCACGCTGGTCTTGAACTCCTGACCTCAAGTAATCCGCCTGCATTGGCTTCCCAAAGTGCTGGGATTACAGGTGTGAGCCACTGTGCCCAGCCTATAAGTAGTTTTAAATAGTTAAATGTTCAATACTATGATCCAAAATTAATTACTTTAATTGAGAAAATCTTAATTCAAGTCTTGGCTCTTTTACTTTCTAACTCTATGAAATTATATCAAGACTCAGGCTTTAGTTCATTCCTCTATATTATAGAAATATTTCGTAGGTTTGTTGTGGAGTTTAAATAGTTGATTAATATACAGTACATACAAGAAAGCCTGGCAGGTATCACACACTACATTAAGATTAGCTATTGTACTTCTTATTGAATATAGTCTTAAGCTATTTTTTAAATATGTGACTTGCTACTTTAGAATTCCAAAGGATAACTTCTATCGCTTGAAATATATATATTTCATAAATATATCTACTTCATAATATGTATTTCATAAATACATAATACATATTTTATAATGTATAATGTATGTTTTATAATGTATATATTTTATAATTTTACAATATATATTTTATAACATGCTATATATAACAACACACATATTTTACAACATATGTAATATATATTTTACAACATATATATATTTTACAACATGCATAATATATATTATATATATTTAATTTTTATTGATAATCCGTGTGATTCAGTACTAGGTAGCATAAACCGTAGTTTACTATAAAAATGCAATACAGGCAAAGAAGATACATACATTTGTATCAGGAACTAATTGTACAATATAGTAATTTATTAAATATCTTGCCTACCAAAGGAGTTACAGAAACGTAAATATAATTATGGTCTTCAAGATCCTTAAAGTCTGGTAGTGTCAACATTGCCATAAGAACTTATAGGTGAGAGTTTGAAAGATAGGGAGAGCACTAGTAAAAGAGTAAAGAGTGTCACAAGGTGTTACATGTAGTTAGTTAAGTCCTCTAACTATGGTACATAACTGCATTGAATTAAATCATCTTCTGTAATTTATTAGTGCTTCACTCATTTATTAATATTTTATGCATTTAAATATTAACTTCCCAGATATATTTATAGCTAGAAAACATTTTTCATAAAAGTTAAACAAAAATACACTATAAGTACACTACCTGTCCTTGAGAATAGTATAAGTTACCTTATACCCCCAATCCCCTAATAAGCTAAATTTGACAAAGTATCACGTTGGGTATTTTGGGATGTAGTAGGAATGTGTATTGACTGAAGTGGTGGGTTTCCTAACAAAAAATGTTATAGATGATACGGATTATTAATATTTTCAGGAAAAAAGTGCACTATGTAGCGTTAAGGAAGATTTTATTCAAGACGTCACTGTAGGATCAAGACTACTATATCAGGGAGAGAGATTGAACTCAATGCCAGGAAAACAAATGGAGGGAGAATTTTGAAGGGCTAGAGTGAAGGGTAATTCATGGAGTTGAGTTAATATCAGTAGGTCATCTGTGTTCCCTCATTGGTGCTACTGTAAGTTAGGTTCCTAAGCTCTCACAAAAAACTGGGAAATATGGGCATTTTCTTACTTGATTACGTTTCAAAGGAATGGCTTCTTGGTTCATATGAAAGATATACTTCATTGTAAAACCAGCAAGAGGTTGGCAGACAATTTACATCTCAAAGTGGCAGAGAAAGAATTTACAGTTGAAAGTTTTCTAAATTAAATGCTCGGAGAAAATGGATATCAGAAGTCTGTATTCAGGAAGCTGGAGGAAACATTAAGGCTTCCTTGGTCAATGTCCTTTAAGTATTTGTAGTTCTATTTTATATTTCTTAGCATACTCATAGGTAGACTAGAAAACAAAACAAAAAACAACCAACAAAGAGAAAAAGCTCTACAATACACAAGAGCCAAACATGTGGGAAGAAAGTTTCAATATGTGACCATGATGCTAATTCAGTCTTGCTATTTAATGTTTAACAAGACTCAAAAATAGTAATAATGAGACTTCACAAAAAGAGGCAGATTTAGTGTAGACTCATGTCTCAGAGTAATGATGAAATTGCACACATCACTGTTTTTGGATCTTGAACTTGAACCTACTGCTATGTTAATGCACAATGTAATGATTCAAAGGTTGCCCTGATTTGCCAGATTATATTTCATTCAGTGTGAACAGATGGTATTGCATTTAGACAAATTGTTCCTTGAAACAAAAGATTCAATTCTCTACTTTGTAGAAGATACACATTCTGCCAACTATTTTTTTCAAGTAAACATCATATTAGGTAAATAAGAAAACCCATTATAATTATGGTGAAATTACCTATCAACACTGGTGAATGTCCATGGACCACATTTTCACTTAATAGTCTTCCATAGATGGAACATACTGTTAACGCCAATGACACTGACATTTCAAATTTTAAATAATACTGAACTACAGGAATTTGCAATTAAATTATAAAATGATGCCAGATAGCTATATAAAAGCTATACTTTCTAAATAGCCCTAAAATATTTTAAAATACAATTTACCTTAATTTCTGAACAATTTCTGATAAGTAGTGGAGGAAAAGGAAAAAAAATTCTCTCAAGAGGGAGAAGATGAGGGTTTGATGTAGATTATATGTACTTTTTTAAGTTTAAATATTTTATTTATAACAAAAACCAGTGTTTTCAATTGAGTTTCTTTTTTAATTCAGAAATTATATACATGTTTTGCTAAAGTTTTACATTTATTTAACATTATATTTATATTTTTTATTTTTTCAATTTAATTTTTATTTTATTCAAAGGGTACATGTGCTTGTTTGTTACCTGTGTATTACATGTTTAATAGTGGGGTTGTGGCTACTAGTGTACTCAGGAACCAAATATTGGACACTGTACCCAGAAGGTTAGTTTTTAACACACACACCTTTGCTACTTCCCCTTTCTTGAGTCCCTAGAGTCTGTTTTCTCCATGTGTATCATCTGTTTAGCTCTGACTTAGAAGTAAGAACACAGTATTTGTTTTTCTGCTTGCTGTATTGGTTCGTTTAGGATAATGGCCTCCAAATACATCTGTGTTGCTGCAAAGGACATCTTTTTGTTCTTTTTTTATGCTTCATAGTTTCCATGGGGTATCAGATCAACTGTTGGTGGACATTTAGGTTGGTTCCATGACTTTGCTGTTTTAAATAGTGCTGTAATAAACACACGAGTACAGATGTCTTTTTAATGAAATGATTTATTTTCCTTATTCTACTAGATACCCAGTATTGTGCTTACTGGGTAGAATGGTAGCTCTTTTAGTAGAGATATCTTCATACTGTTTTCCCTAGAGATTGAACTAATTTACACTCTCATGAACAGTGCATGAGCATCCACTTTTCTCTGCATCCACACCAACATTTTTTTGTTTTTTCACTTTTTAATAAAAGCAATTCTGACTGATGTAAGATAATATTTCAGTGTGGTTTTAATTTGCATTTCACTTATGATTAGGGATATTAAGCATTTTTTCATGTGTTTGTTTGCCATTGTATTTCTTTTGAAAAATGTTCATGTTCTTTGCCCAGTTTTTAATAGATTTTTTTCTTGTTGAGTTTGAGTTCCCTGCAGAGTCTGCAATACTCTTGTAGTATTTTGTAATACTCTCTTGTAATACTTTGTAGGAAAAACTTTTAAATATTGTCCTAGGCAAAGAATTTATGACAGACTTTGAAAGCAATGCAACAGAACCAAAAGTAGACAAACGGGACTTAAACTAAAAAGTTTCTGCACAGCAAAAGAAATAAGCAACAGAATAAATGGACAACCTACACAATAGGTGAAAATATTTATAGTCAGTGTTTTTTTTAACTTAAGAAACACTGCAATCTCAATATGTGATCAATTGTGTAATAACAATAATTGCTTTATCATCACTATCACCATCATTATAATAATCACTATCATATTACCATCATCATATATTAACCTAGAATGCAGAAATATGAACTAAAAACATTTCCTTTATCTCCAAATATTCCAACTACTAAGTTGTTTCTGTTTCTCTTGAGCAATGTAAGAGCTCTCTATATCTGTATCTCTTTTATCTATCAACCTTTGCTGAAATGTCCCACAGAAACTGCTGTTGTTAAAACATTAAACACATATTTCATATTGTCAAACCCAACGTTTGCTATTCTTAACCTTTTAACATCCTCAATTTCCCTGTCTCTGTAAATGGTACCATAATTGTTTAGTCGTCCAAGCCAAAATGTTGAGGTTATGCTTGGTTCTCCATTCCTCTCCATATGATCTCTAGAGGTTATATAAATTTGTAGTTATATCTATCAACTTCTCTGCACTTGCTGCTGTCATTTATCCTGTATATGTCAGTAAATATATTCTTGTTTATTGCAGTTCTCTTAACTTGTCAACCTTCTTATGTCTCTCTAACCCATTTTCTGCATGGCATACAGAACTATCTTTAAACAAGAGGATCATGTTACTCTAGTTAAAAATTTCTGATTACTTTCCTGTGTGTTTAGATTAAAATTAAAACTCATTTAAATTGTGCTTTCTGTTTAAGTGCCTACTTATCTATGTAACCTTAAATTTCACATTCTTGCCCATGCCCATTTTATTCTGTCTGACCCAGCCACTATTCATTTTCTTAAACATAGCCACTGCCTCGGTGTTTTAAAGACTTCATACAAGATTATTCTTTTCTTGTAAGATATTTCCCTAGGTTTCTCCATTGCTCTTTTCATCTTTTAAGTACCAGTTTTAAAGTTACCTCCTCAAAAATTATTTATTTCAATCTTAAGTTTTACTCTATTTTCTATGAATTTTGCTCATATGCCATGTCTTAATTTGTAGCTGAATATTGCTTGCTTACTTTTTTGTTGTAACCAAGGTGAAATTACCTATCAGTTCCAGAAATTTCCTATGGAGCACATATTTCTTTTATAGTCTTGAAGTCAGAATTTTAAAAAAATTTATTCCCTAAATGAGACAATTTTTAAATTATGTTTCCCAGTGGCATATCAACTATAGTATACATTTTGGGTGATAGGAATTGTGCGTGTATTTTTGACTGCTTTATACTTAGTGCCTGGCACAACAATTGGCACATAAAGCTCTAAGTTATATATAAATAGGTTGAAACAATTAAAGAATAGGGGAGTAAGATAAAGTTTTTCCATGGAGAAAGAGTAAACCTTTTGCAAATTTCTACCACTTTCTTAACCAAAATCTAGAATATTTTCTTTTATTTTTTCTTACCACAAACAGAGGAAATATTTTAAACTGAAGCCTGCATTTCATTATGCTACATGATAGCAACCCAAATTTGGAAATCCGTATCAATTTGTATTATATAAAACACTATATTTTGATGGTGACATCTTTTGACAAACACATTCCTTGGTAGAATAGATTGTTAGCCTGATCCACCAAGAAGAAAATTTAAATTACAAAATAAAATAAAAGCTTCCATGCATTACATCTTTGACTGCTATGCTGATTTCATATATACTAAACTGCTACAGATTTACAAGGAACATGATATAAATGTAGCCTACTGATCAAAATTTCTGAGTATCATTGGTTAGCAATTACTGAGTTCCTTTGCTTTGAGAAATAGAGTAATAAATAACTTTGAAACGGAGGCTTGCACTGTTTTTCCTCATCTGAAAGAAGAGTATCTTCCATACTCTACTTGAACACAGCTGGAAGTCTTAATGAATAAGAACGTCAAGTTCTCCTTCAAGCAAGGTTAATTTAGAGCTTTTGTGCCTTCAGAACCATCCGTAAATTAATTTATACAATCTATAACATTTTATTAGCTCTTTCAGGAGAAAATTTGAATGTAATGTGCATAAAATCCAATCCTATAATCTCACATTTTCTGTATAAGATGAAATGAAATACCATATGGAAGTTTCTGTGCTCTATTTTATGCTTATCAATTAGCAGTGTTACCAGAATAACGTGAGTTTCATGAAAGCAGTAAAATACTAAACTGCATGCTGATTAGAAATTTCTTTTCTGCTCTGATAATTTTTTCAATGTATCTTCTAGTCCCTATTTTTAATACAAAGCTGCTTTCTTGCTTATCAACATTGGTATAATCCATTGTGTATTACTTGCCAATAGATCCTTTTTTTTCCATTTCTCATTTTCTAGTCCATGATTACATAAACTTTATCACTTATTTAACTACTTTTCCTAAGTTAACCAGGTTTCCTAAGCAACAAAATGGATTTTGGACTAAAAATATTACTGACAGACCATCTATCATTAATTCAGACTGGCCTAATTTATTTTTAAATAAAGTATGACTAGCCTTTTTTAACCTTATCAAATTATACAGTGGTGTTCAGCCAAAAAGGAATTTCTTTTATGGAACTGGTTTAAAATTCACTTCAAGGTCCTTAAATTGTTATGACAGTGTGAAATTCTGTAATTTCTAAATTGTGATAGAATGTATAATTTCTTTCACAAGAATAACTTATTTAGGAATGTATGCAATTTTGCCTTTATTATATTTTTAACATATATTTAAATATACAGGTATTGCATAACTTAGATATGTATATGCACTGATTTTAGTAACATTCTTTAACATGTAGATGTTTATATATCAGTAACATAGATATGATAATTAAATGATATCTATAATTATATATGGCATAAGTAAAAGTAAAGAAATTTAATCCAACAGCCAAATAAAGAATAAATATTAAATATAATTTAGAAACTGTTTCCTCAACATGACTAATTCTTCCTTTCTCTCTTCCAAAATCAAATATTCTGAATTTTGTTAAACATTTTATTGCTTTTAATTAATATATTCTTTAATTTTTATAATTCTTATACTTCATATAAATGGATTATATTATGTGTATCTTTCTGGAAGTATGCTTAATATGATTTAGAGAATCATTCACGTTGAAGCCTGTGCCTGTTTGTTTTTTTTGTAAATACAGTAATCCATTGCACATATATAAGACAATGTATATCCTTTGTACTATAGATATATTCAATGCCTGACTTATGCAAATATTATACTATTAATATCATTGTGCGTGTCTCCTGAGCATATGCTTTTATAGGATGTTACATGGAACAGGAACTTAGGGGTCATAGTTTGTTCGTGTTCAAATTTGCTATGAAAGATTAAATGTTTTTAAAAGTGAGTCTACCAATCGATGCACATCTGTACAGGGAAAAGCAATCTGTACAGGAAAAGCAACAGAATTTTTTTTTTTTTTTTTTTTTTTTTTTTTTTTTTTTTGAGAAGGAGTCTCTTTCGCCCAGGCTGGAGTGCAGTGGTGCAATCTGGGCTCACTGCAAGCTCCGCTTCCCAGGTTCATGCCATTCTCCTGCCTCAGCCTCCAGAGTAGCTGGGACTACGGACACCTGCCACCACGCCCGGCTAATTTTTTTTTTTTTTACTTTTAGTAGAGACAGGATTTCACTGTGTTAGCCAGTATGGTCTCGATCTCCTGACCTCGTGATCAATAGAATTTTTTAAATCACAAAAATGTAAACATTTGACATTGTACAACATTACAAAATTTCTTTGAACCTATTGGATATAGAATATTATTTCAATTTACATGCCCCTATTTTAAATTTCTAAGTTTTTCTTACAGTCACAAGACATTGGTATTTTCTTTTCTGTAAACTGTTTCAGTATAACTATTTGTCAAAAAATTATAATCTAAAATAATAAGGAACACCTATAAATTATAACGTGTATTCATGGTTGATGCTTATACTTGGCTATTTCTCCATTTTCCTATACTTTAATAGATGTTTCTCATCTAGTTTAGATTACAATATTTTGACAAATAATTATGCTAAAATGTTTTCCAGTCTGTGCTCCCCTTCTTTCTTTATACTATTTGTGTTTTATTATTGAACAAGTAATTAAATATGATATAGTCTCATTTATCAATTCTTTTATGACACATTATTTTACTCGTATTAAAATTATGTTCCCTGTGTAGAATTAGAAAAATCTAATCATATTCTAAAGGACACTTCAAACTCTGTGATGGTACATATTTATCAACTCATATTCACTAATATTCACTAATTCCTATTTATTAGCAATGACACCGTAAATTATAGCCATAAACCTGAATGGCATTTGGTGGATTCAGTGAGGGCAGTTTAATTTGTAATATCTTTAATCGTTTTACTTAGCTGTGCTATTAGGTTTTGTGTGTTTCATGCAGATGGGTACATGCATGTTATACATACATACTTTCTGCTTCTCTACTATTCCATTAGGGAATAGATAATCTTGTTTAAGGGAAGTGCAGATTCTGAAAAACACAAGCCTATAAAAGGGTGGGAAATTACTTAGAAACATGCGAAAAATGTAAATAAAGCTAATGTGCAATAAAAAATAGAAAATTTATTAAAGATGGGGCTCAGTAAGAAAAAATGACATCCTTTTAGTTTCAAAATACGAAAAATGTAGAGTTAGAATTGATACAAAGTTTAGAAGATATAAAAGTATGAGAAATAATATATACATAATCTTCTATAAAGGAGGAAATATTAACTTCAACAAAACATAATTAAAATAGAATTTAGAATCACCTAAACTAAAATAAATGTCACAGGAAAGAAACTATAAGCAACTTTAGATATCTATGTTCAGGATAATAATAGTTTACTATAGTGGTAGAAGAATACCAAATATTTGACAAATAATCATATATGGGTTTATGGTTCTAATTGTATTACAAAGTTCACAAACATTAAAGGATATCATTAAATTGAAACATGGTAAAATTTGTTTTCTTTTTTTGGATCTTCTCAGTCTTCCAAATTCTACCCACTGGGGGAAAAATAAAACCTTCTAAGATGTCTGACTAATGTGAATTTGAAGTTCAAAATGAGATTTTCAAGGCTCAAAAATAAAATTAGCAAGTAAAATAAGTGCATACATAATGGAACGCTAGAGATATAATAGTGTATAATGGACTAGGATAATAATTGGTTTTCCTTGAATATTTCATCCTTTTATGTTTACGTGAGTATTCTATTACAATCATGCAATTTTATTTTCATGTTGGATATTTCTGTTCAATAGTACAGCAATATGAATAAACTTTATTATTTTATTAGTTTGATCAAAAAGTAGAAGTAGAATGTTTTGGGGGCCGGGCGTGGTGGCTCATGCCTGTAAACCCAGCACTTTGGGAGGCCGAGAAGGCAGATCACCTGAGGTCAGGAGTTCGAGACCAGTCTGGCCAACATGGTGAAACCCCGTCTCTACTAAAAATACAAAAGTTAGCCAGGCGTGATGGCAGTTGCCTGTAAGCTCAGCTACTTGAGAGGCTGAGGCAGGAGAACTGCTTGAACCTGGGAGGAGGTGGTTGCAGTGAGCTGAGATCCTGCCATTGCATTCCAGCCCGGGCAACAAGAGTGAAACTCTGTCGCGAAAAAAAAAAAAAAAAAAAAGTAGAATGTTCTGAACTATTTCCATTACTTTATGTAATTTTCGTCACTTATTATTAAATAGAAATTCTCAATTATGTTATTATTTCATGTGCAAAAAACTAAATGTAAAACACTTATGCAAATGTGTAGATTTTATCCATCATATTTCATCTAGTTTTCAGCACTTTAAAGTTAAATTATTGATACTGCAGAAAACAGCTTATTTATGATCTCTATAGTCCTATCTAAAATTTCACTCATCCCACAACATATTTATGATGACACTGTCATTAAAATGATTTTGCATGTGGCCATCATCAACATTTAAGCTTCACATTTGGATTAAAAATGAACACTTTAGTATATGCAAAATCTTAAATATTTGAGAAATAAATGTATTAAAACATAAACCTAGAGATAATATAAATGCATTTTTTGTCACAGGATATATATTTGCTTCTTATTCATATTTTATAAGAGTGGAACTTCTGGATAGAGAGTATAGTTATTTCGTGAGAATATCATCAAAAACATTTTGCTAAACTTGTTAATGTTCTGTGTTTCTGCTAGAAATATTAATATATTCCATGGTATTTTTTAAAAAACATTTGATATGCCTAAAGATTAAACATAGAAACAGTTAAATGAAATATATGTATTTGTGAAATTCATTTTCAACATTTTCTTTAATATTAATCAGTTCATGTTTGTCAGTTGAGAGATGACCTTGTTTGTAATACATAGCTACATGTATATGGGTAAGCATGAGGGTGTATATATCTATAAACAAATCCAAAATGTGTAAAGTGTATTGATATGTGACCGTAATACACTTTTAAAGTGAGGAAAGGATATTTGTAAAGTGTTTGTTTATGCCCTACCACCATCCCACAAAGGAGATACTTTAATTTGTAATCTGACTTAGATTACATAACTTAGACATCATTATCCTATTATTTGGGAGAGCTGATATTTGAATGTAAGTATATACGTTATAAATTTTGGTATAAAATTATTATAAATAAATTTTAAAATTATTGTATACTTATGATTAAATACTATTTTATACAAAATTATCTAAAATGGTTTTACAAATATTGTATTGATTTTAGCTATATCTCAATTCCAGTAAAAATCTTATTTATGTGATACTACCTTCATAATCAACATTGAATTATTTCTGTAAAATATCCTTCCCTTGGCATTCTCTTCCCTATACTCGTTTTTTTCTCCCTAACATTTGTTATCATCTGATGCAGGATTTATTTTTAATCTTCCTCTGCCTACTACAACTTAAGCTCTAAGAATATGAATTTATGTCTCTAATTTGTATTGCACTATAAGTGTTGCATATCTAGCACATGAAACTTTACCTGGCACATGGTAGTGCTAATAACACTTTACTACTATTGCTGCTGCTACTACTAGTACTACTAGTGGTGGAACATTCCTAATCTGAAAATCCAGAATTCAAAATGCCCCCAAATATGAAATTTTTTGAATGCTAACATTCCAGCACTGTGGAAAATTCCACACCTGACCTCATGTTCTTTGAAATATGGTATAAAATTACCTTTGGGTGACGTATATAAGGTATAAATGAAAATTAACTGAATATTGTGTTGAAATTTGGCTACCATCCCCAAAATATCTCATTATGTACATGTAAATACTCCAAAATCTGTATAAATCTGAAATCGAAAACATGTCTGGTCCCAAATACTTTAAATAAGGGATATTGAATTTGTATTACTACTAAAAGTTAACATCTGTGCAGAGCTTATGTTCCAGGAACCATTCTTAGGTTTTTTTTTTTTTTTACATATATTTAATATTCAAAATAACTTTATGATATATGCAGCATAATTTATTTCAGAAGGGGAAACTGGGGTGAAGAAAGGCTAAGCAAGATCTTGCCAAATTTCCCACATGAGTTAAATTTGTAGCCTGAATTTTAGTTTATATTCTATAGAATTCTACTTTATACTCATTATTCTACCTTCGCTCTGAAGATATTATTTTAAATTAAACAACAGTGATGTGATTTCACATATATACAATTACAAACATTATAGATCAGAAAATGACTTATCAGTGAATTTTTGATCACTTGCGGTTTATCATAAATGAAATTTCCTAAGTGATTTTCCTCTCTAAAATATTTATTATGTGTTGAAAGTAAAAACTAAGTAATACCATTTTCTCCTTTCTCTTTAAAGCATTATTCTAAGTAATTAAGTAATGTCCGTTAAAAATGAGCCCTAGAAAATTTTAATCAGTTTTATACACTCTCCAATAAAATTTGTTCTTAGTAGCGATAATTTGAAAATAACTCTTATGTTGCGCTATGAGAATCATTTTATTGTTCAATGTAATTTGCAGTATGTCTTAAAAGACTCTTTAAAATTTTTAATATCTGTGTTGCAGTCTAATTGTAATATTGATTATGAGTTATTTAATGTAACATTTATTAAGGATGCATTTATAAAGAAATTGAAATAGCCTCAGTCCACTGTTTCATTATACAGAATTCAAATTTAGCCAAAAAACAACTTATTGGTTTAACTTTTTGTTGTTGTTGTTATTGTTTTGTTTGCTACTAAGTCTGGCTCTGTGGCCCAGTCTGGAATGCAGTGGTGCAATATCTTGGCTCACTGCGAACCATACCTCTCGGGGATTCAAGCAATTCTCTTGCCTCAGCCTGCTGAGTAGCTGGAACTATAGGCGCCCACCATCACATTCTGTTAATTTTTGTATTTTTAGCAGAGATAGGGTTTCGCTTTTTTGGCCAGGCTGGTGTCGAACTCCTGACCTCAAGCAATCCACCTGCCTCATCCTCCCACGGTGTTGGGATTACAGGCATGAACCACCGTACCCAGTCAGGTGTAACATTTTAGAAATGTAGGTTGTTGACTCTCAAAAGAAAAATGTAACTAAACATATACAATAATACGTTGTATATCTCAAGATGAAAACATGTGAGTTCCCAATGCTGTTTATAAGTTGCTACACGGGAAGACACAACTTCTTGCTCCACAAAAGCCATATTACAAACAGTGTTTACTTCTCAGAAGGGACAAAAGAGGCTATTTTTGCATTAATTGATTCATTTATTTATTCAACTAGCTTTAATTGAGAGCTTATTATATCCTAGGCTGTGGTCTAGACCTGTCAGAACAGCTGGGAACTAGATAAAGGTTTCTCTCCTCTCTGCATTCATCTTTTCATAAGGAGACAGGAATAAAGCAAATTAATTAATATATACATATATTAAAATTTTTAGCAAATGATAACTGATAACACTTAAAATAATAGCATGATTAAAAATAAGTGTGTATATGTAAGTTGTTTAATGAAGTGATTTGCAGTCATAACCTGAGTAATGAAAAATGGCCATATATGAACCTTATTTATATGTTTGAGATGGAGTTCACTCTTGTCAGCCAGGTTGGAGTGAAATGACACGATCATGGCTCACTGCAACCTCCACCTCCTGGATTCAAGCAATTCTCCTGCCTCAGCCTCCCAAGTAGCTAGGATTACAAGTGCATGCCACCATGCCAGGCTAATTAGTAGTATTAGTAGAGATGGGGTTCCACCATGTTGGCCAGATTGATCTCAAACTCCTGACCTCAGGTGATCCACCCACCTCAGCCTCCCAAAGTGCTGGAATTACAGGCCTGAGCCACCGCTCCCGGCCTATGAAGCCTATTTATGTAAGAGGGGATGGTGTTCTAGACAGAAAAAAAAAAAAAAAACAGATAATAAAACTCAGGACAGTCTGACATATTCAAAGGAAAGAAAGAACCGTGATGCAGCTACTTTAAGGTAATTGAAGGACCAAGCTGAGGTCAAACTCAGGTACAAGGAGGACAGGAGAAAGAGATTGTTTCCTGAGGCCTGCTCCTGAGGTCTGGGGGTCCCCAACATATAACAGAAGACTTTAACGAGGGCTATGAGAATTATGTGTCAGGAGCCGTGGACAAAAACCAATAGTATACATAATCATAACATCCCTGGTTTTCCAACACAGATCCTTTACATCAAAATAATATACAACTTCAGTATAATTGCATTGTTTGTACACAAAGGATAAATGCTTGAGGGGGTGGATACCCTGTGTTACATGATGTGAATATTCACATTGCATGTATGTATCAAAGGAGGCCAGATATCCCATATATATATATCTACTATGTACCCACAAAAACTAAACTAAAAAATCTTAAAACAACACACACACATACACACACAACTGAAAAGATACTGCCGCGTTGCTAGAATCTCATTTAGTCATTAAGTCTAGTCTATCATATTGTATGAATATGTCTCCCAGGGAGAGGCCATTCAGGTTTACAGGCTTTTTTCTTTTAATCTTGTCAGGTTTCAAAAGCAGGAGTGGTCTCAGCAAACATAGACCCTTTTACTTTCAGGCATCTGGAATAATTGAGCTAACAGGCAATGCCATCTCTTGCTCTGAGACTCTATCAAGATGTTAATGTAATGTTGGATTTCCTTGAATTTATAACCCATTTATTCATTTCTTTATCCTCCACTACTATTTTTACTCTCCATCAATACCCAAACTTTTTTGCCTTTGGAAGGGACATTAGAATTGCCGCTGTGCTGGTCTAGATTGTAGGCAGCAATACTAGTCTAGCAAGTACCTCTGCCTTGGCCCACTCCCATTCTGACAGGGTAAACTTACATGGGTGTAGATCTGGTGAGCTACTTTTACCATCAGGCGATATGGCTACATTCATTTTTAGCCCCAAGTTTGTTAGGTGACATGAAGGAGAACCCATCCCCATCAGACCCTTAGGAATTCTGACCTAAAGTTTAAAAACATAGTGACAGTTTGTTGCTTAGAAATTCTGCCTGCTTCTAGCACCTGTAGCTGCAGCCCTGCTCCTAGGACCACTGCATCAGGTAGGGGAGGAAGCAAAATTGGGGGTGATTTGAGGAAGAAAGAACAAATTATAGTCATTATACTAGTGTACTCTTCCCTTGGCAAGAATAGCATAGTTATGTCAACATCCTTCCCACCTCCTCTTTTCCAGATTAAGCAGGAAAACAGAGAAATCTAATGGGGACATTCTGTTAGTCTCACACTCGTGAAGACAGCCCTTCGTGTTTTTATCTCCCCTGTTTTAGACAACTGATATTTAAATTGCCCGTTTTACTTCTCTACCAAACTATCACTCTGAGGAGGAGACCTGTCTGCCCATTGTTGGACATTAGGGCTGTGCGATGTGTTCCTTGTTCTGAAGAAATGACAGTTGGCTGTCCAAATTTGTGCAATATCTTCTGTTTTATTTTAATGGCACTGAGTATTTGCATCTTTTACCAGTAAAGAAATCTCACTCTAAAGTCAGTGTCTATTTCTGTCAAGACTCATTTGTAGCCCCCACGGCCACCAGCATCAGTCTTACTTGCCAGCTCTCTTCTGAGCCTTCTCATCAGGGAATCTGCCCCATAGCCATCTATAGTTCTGTCTCTCTTGCCGACAATCAGAAGAGTGTTTCTTGGCATTTTGTGCCTTAGAGTGTGCAAGAAAAACATGCCTATATTTCAGACCATCTATGCATTGCTTCAGAACACCTATATCTAGTTATTTCAGGGAAGGTGGCCACCTCAAGGGAGGACATGCGATGTCTACTTATTGATTCTAGTTATCTTGTGAACCTGAAAGGGGGTTCTTCCACTGGCCATCAACCTGTCTTACTTTAAAGTACAACTCACATTTCTATAGGACTGTGCCCCATATGGGGATCGTTTTAACAGGCCAGGCTTCCAATGCCCTTCTGCCTAATCATGTGGCCAAGCCATTGGCTACTATCCATGAGTCAGTAAAAATGCAAACATAGGGACTTTTATCATTGTTTGAGTTTGTTCATCAGTGGTAGGGGGATAGCATGCAATTCAACCCACTGAAATGACTTGTTTTTACCTTCATTGATCAAAGTAGCATCCTTCCAAAGAGGATGGTGTCCATTCATATTAAAACTCATCCAAAAACCAAGCCGTTCTTGGTTGGTCAGCTGAAAGCCATTTATAGGTCTGTGTGGAACCCAGCAGCTCCTCACACAGTTCCTGAGGCAGTCCTGGGGAAAAGAGACTTGCTGCTTATAAGGCTGTCTTCCATGTATTCCACAGGTAGTGTGATCCTGTATAAACTATTTCCATTATTCAGAACTATTGTGGGCACTACCATCCCATTAGTGTTTCTCTGAAATCACTTGAGAGAGCATGGGTATTTCAGATGTCAAGATGAATTTTATGTTCTTCAGTCATAGGAGTAGTTTCAGTTAAAAGCCAGGTAGTAAATATGCCTCAAGTGGAAAGTCTCTAACACAAAGTCCCAGGAGTCTTTGCTGGAAGTCTGTCACAGGCTGTTGCGATAAACACCAGGAAACACTCCAGAGAGAGTTATCAGGTGGGGAGTTTGTCCTACCAGCACTCTCGCTTCTACTCTACTCTGTGGGCTAAGGCAATCTTACTGGTTCCCATTTAGCATGATCAATTGATATTGTTTGAAGGGCAGCTTTAAATGCCTTCGGTTTTACAATACTAGGCAGTGTGAAACATCTCTCAGTAAGACACAAGATACATTCCCATAAGACCTTTGGGCACAGGAGACACAGGGTTTTTACATAAAGCCAGTTTAAACATTTCAGCTTTCATAATCCTATCAACTCTTACATTTTTATAATCTAGTCCCAGGGACTTTTCTTCCCCACCCTTAGGCTATATCACCTTCCCTTGGGCAAAAGGCTTTGGGTCCTCAGGAGTTAAGCCAAGGAACCCTGGTCTCTCTGTCAATCATTTCCTGGATGAATCAGTCTAACCATTACCTCAGGAAATTCCAGTTAGGGTTTCTCATCATAATCTTTACCATCTGTCTTTTAAAGTTACTCAAACTGGAGCAAATGCAGCAAACTGGTTTGAGGCCCTCTAGTATTGGGAGACCACCAGAAGTTACTTTTGGTCCACCCAACCTTCCATGGTATTGTGTTAAGAAGATCTTTGTTTCAGCCCCATCAATTTCTACTTTATTTCATTTCTCAATTTCCATCTAAAGATTTCCACCCTGCTAGGATGAGTCCCATGACTCCTTTCTTTTCCTTTTAGTTTCACTCCTATCAATGTTTTATTTGTTATTTTAAATAACCATTGAAAAATTGTCACCTTCCTGCTATGAGTCCTTTTATTTTCCCTTTTGCCTTTCATTATCTTGTAATTAACCTAATGTTTTTGTTAGCATCTGTAAGACCCAGGAGGGGTAGCTGAGACAGCAAGTTTGATATGGCATCTGGAACTGTCGTTGGCTTCTGTAGGAGTAACATCAGGTAGGGTATCCACATAGAAGAGGCCTCCATAACCACAGCATTTATCATGACCTAGGTAGTGGGCATATTCAGTGGGTAAATATCCCAGTCACCACAAAGACAGTCACACATGGGTTGCTTATAAAACATGAGCTGTTTCATCTGGGGTGCTCCACTTGGCATTTATAAGGTAAACAGACCTTAGAGTAGCTTTTATCTGGCCCACCAAGCTGGCTGTTACCTCAGGAATAACCTGTGTGTCTGGATCATATACCCCCATCTGTGATTTTTCAGTAGTGAGCTGTGGGTCCTACATCAACCCAAACATGCTCTTCTAGTCTGCAGCATTTGAAACCAAAGATACTGTTCCTAAATTAATTATTCTCAGAATCCATTGTAGTAAAGGAAGCTGATGATACTGATCTACAAACAGAACAATTTCTTTACACCATACCCTCTAGTTGCAATAGTTACTTGGTTTCATCCTTCCCCAACATTGACTACTTTCTTGGAAACCAAAAGTCTCACAGGTACTTTCTGTTGTCCCTTCATAAATTTCCCCTTGTAGGGTTGGCTCTGAGGCTAGTGGCCTGAGCTCAGACAGACTGACATCTGAGCTTGGTCCAGACTCAAGGCCCAACACAGCATTTTTTTTTTTTTTTTTTTTTTTTTTACTTTCATTTTAGCTATTACTGATAGCAGTAATCAAGGCTATGATGTATCACATTTACCTTATTAGTTTGAATTTCCTTATGTGTCTGGTAAACCAAATCCCAGGGAGTTGAATCCATGCCTGAATTCCACTGGTAACTTTTATTTTTAGTTACTGAGTGCAGCAAAACTGTGACTCCATACCGTGGGTAACCACATAGCCACACAGAAATTAAAAGGTTCTTCATCCCACATGCTTTGATCTTTTCTCTTGTGAAATCACATGTTTCTGTTAGCCTGGGCAGTCCTACCACATCCCACTTATGACACCAATTGTTTGGAAACACTCTCAAGCTGTTTTTCTTTTCTTGTGCTCTCACACCAACACATCGATCAACACAGAAGACTTTGTGACTACATGTGTGGGGTTTTCCCACTCACACCAAGTTGTAGATACCAGCTGAGATTCCTCTAAGTCAATTCAACTCTGATACTACCTTCCTGGAGGTAACCTGAGATCCCACAAGTTGAAGGATCTGTCCCCAAGACTGCCCCCGTACCGCTGATACCAGTCACAAGTCTGGTCCGCTAGAACTCCCAGGTGAATGGTTGCAAGTTGGGGTTGCCATGACTCCCTCTTTGTGCTTCACTAATGTGCCAAAGCAGCTCAAATAACTGAGGAACACAGTTACTTACATTTACCAATTTATCCTAAAGAATATCACAAAGGATATCAATGAGGAGATGCATAGGACAAGGTGGGGGTGGTGTGCCAAGGTTCCATCCTCTCCGTGGGGCACTACTCTCCAGGAACTGCCAGATCCTCAGCTATTCAGAAGCTATGTGAACACTGTTCTTTTGGGTGTTTATGGAAGCTTTGTTACTTAGGCATGATTCACAACCAAGTAGAAATGTGATTTGGTGAAAAGAATAGAATTGCATACTAATAGAGTGGGAAAACCTGACAGGGCCTATCCGTTCAGATTCTTCTTGGCCTCTCTGTGCAGCATTTCTTCCTCCAGGAATGGGACCGGACCCTCTCTGGAAGTGGGGTCTTTTGATCCACAATTAGGTTAGAGTCTTGTCTTGGGCAGGTAAAAGGAAGACAGGTCAGAAAGAGAGATTGATTCTCTTTGCTGAGTTCTGCTCCAGAAGCCTAAAATGCCCCAGCATTGTAACAGAAGACTGTAACAAGGAATATGGGAATTATGAGCCAGAAACTGAAACAAAAACAAAAAAAACAACTGTGTGTGTGTGTGCATGTATACATATATATGATATATGTCATAAAATCACGTTTGTTTTAATGCTGTAGTCTTTTAGAGTATTAGAAGAATAAAAATAAACAGTACTCATATTTTCACCACCTAAAATTTAAACTAAGATTTTTTAATGTTTGATTTCAATCATGTTATTATGTAAGAAATAAACATTTCAGAAAGAGCTAAGCGCCCTTTTATTCGTGCCCCAATTCTATCCTTATTCTGTTGGCTTATGTGGCTTTTAAAAGTAAATTTTAAAATAGACTTTATGTTTTAAAAGTTTTGGTTTACAGAAAATCGAGCAGAAGATTCCGAGATTTCATATATATCCCTTTCCCCAACATATGTGTAATTTATTCTGTTATAATGTCCCCCACCAGAGTGGTACATTTGTTACAGTTGGTGAATCTGCCATTTTCATCCAAGTTCTTTGTTGACATTATGGGTCACTCTAGGTGTTTTGCATATTATGGGATTGGACAAATGTATAATGACATGTATCTACCGTTATAATATCCATATCAAACATAGTGTTTGTACTTCCCTAAGTATCATCTGTGTTCCACTTATTCATAACATCTTCCCCACTAAACCCCAACAACAACTTCTTTTTTTACTATCTCCATAGTTTTGCCTTTTGCAGGATTTCTTATAGTTAGAAACATGTAGTAGGTATTCTTTTCAGATTGGTATTTTTCAATTTAGTAAAATGTATTGAAATTTTTTCCATGTCTTTTAATGACTTGATAAATAAATTTTTGTTAGTGCTGAATAATATTCTGTTGTCTGAACATACCACAGTTTATCCATTTATCTATGAAAGAACATGTTAACATTGGTTGCTTTCACATTTTGGCAATTATGACTGAAGCTAATATAAAAATATACATGCAGGTTGTGTAGA
Source organism: Rhinopithecus bieti (assembly GCF_001698545.2). Taxonomy (NCBI): domain Eukaryota; kingdom Metazoa; phylum Chordata; class Mammalia; order Primates; family Cercopithecidae; genus Rhinopithecus; species Rhinopithecus bieti. The sequence continues at coordinate 1,391,996 of NW_016803397.1, forward strand.
TGTACATTTCCAACTTTTTAGTGTGATTATTTAGTATGGTTAAAGGCATTATAGTTACATTTCAGTAAGAGCTCTTATATTTCAGGGATGCATACTGAAATATAGATTAAAAGGTGTAGTGACTGATGATTGCATATTATGAGATAAAGGTAAGTTTGAAAGACAAAAATTGTGGGTTATTTTATTAAAAAATGATTTATGAGTACATGAAGATTCACCTAATAAAAGGCTCACCTAAGAAAAGGCTCATCTGGAGTCTCAGTTAATTCAGTCTTTTTTGCATCCACCATTTGCCCATCTTCTCAAAAGTAATGTATACAAAATGTGTGTTTTTGTTTCTAGTTGGTACAATGGGATTGATGGCATGTCTTTAGAAATTTTATTTTGCTACTTTTAATATATAACTTCAAGGATATTAGAAGAAGCCAGGTGACTTCATATATATGATAGTATATTTCCAGGAGGCTTATGATTCCAGGAGATTTAAGGGGTAACACGACATCTATTTGTTACTGGGACAGTAAGTGATGAGGTAATTGTTATTGGGAAAGGTCATATGAAGCAGATCCTCAAAACAATCTGACCTGGGTTTTTTCATAGATTCAAGGAACACAGAGTCACAGATCAAATATTTTATTTATCCAGGGAATACTCTCTTGCCTGAAGAAAATGGAATCACCACTATTTTCTTAACAAATGCATGTTATAGACATTTGCTCTCTCAATGCCTTCTCTTCAATCTTTGATATATTCTATGTCACAAATAGTGATCATGTGACCATTTGTGATGCCCACAAATGCCATGGATTACCATTTTTCATTTCCTCTGTCACAGATTTAGGAACTCTTAATATGTAAGCAATCTGATCCCAGATCCCCACTTTGTGGTTCTATTTTCCAGAGACTTTATAAGTGCTAATTACTTTGTCAGTCAGTGACTAATAATAAGGGAACAGATGGCACTCTCCAATTAAGATGACTCCAGAATTATTTGAAGGAGCAGAGATCTTCAGTAAAAGAAAAGTCCACCAGAAGGAAAGCAGGCAGATAAATGTCTCAAATCCACATTTATTCCTTTCTTCAATTTCTTGCTGGGGCTCCTTTTTGGAAACCACAGGACAAGATAGTCCATTGAATTAGGGCCTATGTGTCAGACTCTCAGAGTAGAGAACAAAGTGGAGAAGATTGATCTCTGGTGGTAGACAAAGAATACTTGGGAAACAGAGCTGTCTTCAGGTAGAATAAGTCCTTTTGAAATAAGGATAAGAATTTCAGAGTAAGGAGCAGGATTTCATACCCAAATGGAGGGGAACAAAGAAGTTTTGTGATCAAGTCCCTAGTTTGGCAAGACAGAAGCAAAAATGTGGGAGTTGTTTTATGACAAGGATAAGGGTAATTAATTCAGTTTAACAGTATAAAGCTAGTTTTCATGTTACTGATACATGATGATTGAATATCTGACCCTGACCTACTGACCTTTACAATGGAAAGAGTTAAAGAAAAGCTCAATATTCTTGTTTTTATTTTTATTTTTTATACTTTAAGTTCTGGGATACATGTGCAGAACATGCAGTTTTGTTACATAAGTATACAGATGGCATGGTGATTTGTTCCACCCATCAACCCATCATCTATATTAGGTATTTCTCCTAATGCTGTCCCTCCCCTGACCCCTCACCCCCAGACAGGCCCTGGTATGTGATGTTGCCCTCCCTGTGTCCACGTGTTCTCATTGTTCAACTCCCACTTATAAGTGAGAACATACGGTGTTTGTTTTATTCTGTTCCTGTGATAGTTTGCTGAGAATGATGGTTTCCAGCTTCATCCATGTCTCTGCGAAGGACATGAACTCATGCTTTTTTATGGCTGCATAGTATTCCATGGTGTGTATGTGCCACATAAGAAAAGCTCAATATTCTAATAACACCTATAACCATGATACACACACACAGCAAACCAAAATATAAGAAATAAATATTAGATAAATATATATGTATACATATTTAGCAGAACAAAATATAATATCAGAATAAATTTAAATAGGATATATTTGTATTAGTAAAAAAGATTTATGTGAGTTGTAACTGACTGAGGTATGTATATTGTGAAACACCAGTGAGAAAGGAAAAGTTTTGCATGATTTTCTTGAAATGGAAGAAAAAGTTTTGCATGATTTTCATGGTGAAAAGTAAATTGAAAGAAAAAGATGTTGGATTACATAGTTCTGTGTTCTGGAAAATAAGAAATATTAACAATCTTGATATTTATAATTAATAGTCTAGTTTTAGAATTCAATCAATAGGAAGAAATTTTTATCTCAGAAAGGGTTCCTGAAACGTAATTAAAGTATATAATCCAAAATAATTGAATGATTGCCTACCTCAAACATCAAATCAACCAAAGACAGTCTGCTTGTACTCAATACATATAAAATATTTTATAATATTACTATACAGTAATATTTCAGACTTACTATTATAATAGGCTTACTCTAATAAACTTGCTCTAACTGAGAGGTATGGATATTTATTTACTAAGGAGGAACATTCTGTCATTACATGTAAAGGAACATAGCACTGACTGTCCCAAGGTACAAAGTCCAGGTTCAAAAACTCACTCACTTGATCTGTCATCTCAGGCAAGTTCTATAATCTGTCTTTGCATCAGTTTCCTCACACATAAAACTAACAATTGGCACCTTTTCACAGGCTTGTTATAAGGGTTAAATAAGTTATGCAGTGTTCCTAGTGCAGAACTTACAGGTAGTAACTGCCATCATTATGGTTATGTTTACTGCATGTTCCCAAAGATTTGACATTATCAAATTGATTTTTAAGAAAACATTTCATTGAAGTATAAAAGCACAAAAAAGTGCCTTACTTAGTAAGTGAAATTTCTCAAAGTGTATGTGGCCATTTAACCACCCAGTTTGAGAAACAGAAAATTGTTTCCTGAGAGGCTCTTCTATGTAGTGTCACATTTTCTGTGTCCACAAATGTCATCAGATTATTATTTCTTGGTTCAGTGTTTTCATAGCCTATATAACTGGAACTTGTTTTTTGGTACAATTGGAAGAATATGATTTCATTAACAGGTACTACTCTTCTGATTACTGAAAAGGAAAATGCACTGACCTTTAGATTCATAGAGTCAGAAGTTATTATATTCCACTTTATTCATTTTAAAAAGCCTGCTCAACTCTGGGTCTCCTAATCAATTGATAATGAGAAGTGAAGAACTATGTCTTGGATTGCAATCATATCACTGAAAGCTATATACTTGATTGTAATCATGTTACTGAGAAATCTTACTCTGTCTTCTTTGAGCATCTCCCTTCTTTTAAGTTCAACTATGCTAACTATCCAGGTTTTTGTTTTATTAAGATTTTTTTTCTTCTGGTTAACACAGATCAGATGAACACTAGAATAACATGAAGTAGTGATTATATTTATCTGAAACTGACACCAAATAAAGAAGAGTCATCAGGTAAAAATTAAAATGAACTAAATCCAAACACAACAACAAAAAACAACGCATAAAGAAAAATATGTCACTGTAGTTTATTATTTATTATTTACTGCACATCTTCAGCTAGTGGTGAGATCAGCTTTCACATAGCCATAAATGGAAAAGAAAATTACACCTCTAAACCCTTCCTTCTTCCATACATAGATGTCTTTTTTTAAGAAAAAATAAATTGTGTATGTTTGAGGTTTACAACATGATGTTATGAGAAATACACAGATAGTAAAATGGTTATTACATGAAGCAGATTAACATATCTATTATCTCACATGGTTTTGTTTTTAACAAGAGCAGGAAAAATCTATTTAAAAGTCTCTAGTATAATACAATACGGTTTTATTAACTGTAGTCCTCATGTTATAGATTGGCTCTCTAGACTTGTTCATCCTGCATATTTGCTATTTTATATCATTTTATCAACATCTCTCCATTTTCTTTCCTGTGCCCTCACCCTTTGTACCACTGCTTCATTCTCTATGGCTGTGTATTTGAGCTCCATTTCTTTTCATTCCATATATATGTGAGATTGTGTAATGTTTTTCTTGCTACGTCTGTCTTTTTACTTAGTGTGATGTCTTCCAGGTCCATCCATGTTATGGCAAGATGTCCTTTTGTAAGGCTGAATAATATTTCGTTTCATTTCCTATAGGTGTACACATACACGCACACACTCCATATTTTCTTTATCCATTCACTTGTCCATGAGCATTCAGATTGTTTTCATATCTTGGCTATTGTGAATAATGCTGCAATAAATATGGGAGAGCAGATATCTTTAAACAGTGGTGAATATCTCCTTTTGATATATACCCAAAAGGGGGATTGCTACGTATATGGTAGTTCTATGTCTTCAGTATGGTAGTTACTAATGTCTTTAGTAAGTTCTATACTCCTTCATAATGGCTGTTAACTCCACAGCCCCACCAACAGTGTGCTAGGGTTCCCTTTTCTCCACAGCTTCATGTTGGTCCTTGAAACAGATTTAATTGAAATATGCCACCATAAGGCAAATTGAAACAGAATTAGTATTAATGTATCAAATCTTATCTGAAACTCATAATTTTCAACTTAGGAATTTTTTTATTAAACATTTAATTTGGAGAAATGTATAACTAGGATGTCAAATCAGACTTGTAAAAGTTACTTTAGTCTATATGACTTTGAATATTATTTAAGGCAATTATTTTATCTCATAAATTATAATAACTTACAATATGGCTTAAATTCACATTTACAAATTATTTGAGGGAGTTGAATATTTTTGGATGCATGATAAACATCAGTAAGATACTTTTAAAATCCTGGATAATTTTTGACATAAAATTAATTTGTATTATCAATGTTTGAGAAACATACAAATAATTGTTCATAAATGTTCTGTTGCTTTCATATCCCAATTTCATCTTGCCTCTGTGAATCAAGTTACCTGAGATTCCCGATATCATCCTCCTCTCTTCTACTTCTTTCTTCTCCTCCTATGATGTGTTCTGTTAATTACAACATTTACATTGTTCCTTCTTTACACTGTCAAATCCACTATGCCTTCTTCAGTTGCCCTTGTATAGTGATCGGTTTCTTCCTGGTCCCTTTGCATCCAGTTTTTATTCACCAATGTATCATGCACTTTGTCACAAGCTATCCTAATATACAATATATCCCAATGTACAATTCTTTCTTCAATTATTTTGTTTTGTTTAGCTTTGTTTTAGAGACAGGGTCTCACTTTGTCACCAAGGCTCGAGTGTAGTGGTGTGATGCTTATAGTTCCAGCCACTCAGAAGCTGAAGTGGGAGGTTCACTGCAGCCTTGGACTCCCGGTCTGAAGTGATCCTCCTGCTTCAGCCTCCTGAGTAGCTGGGGCTATAGGCATGCACCACCACACACTGCTGATGTTTATTTTTACTCTTTGTAGAGATGAGGTTTAGCTACGTTGCCTAGGCTGGTCATGAATGCCTGGCCTGAAGTAAGCCTCCTGCCGAGCCCTCCCAAAACATTAAAATTATAGGCGTGAGCCACTGTCCTCACCCCTCAATGTATAATTCTGATGATTTTGTCCCCTTGGGAAGACTTAAATACTTCTCCATGCCAATAAAACAATAATATTTCATATAGATCTTTAGGCCCTAAAAATATATCTGTAAAACATATTATTTAATTCTTCTTCTTTAACTCCAACTATCCTGGAATGTAATGCCAGCCATTATTTATATTTTCCCTGCCTTTGGGTCTTCAAACTTTACACTAATTAAAGGCTATAAGATTTCTTTGTCACACTCACTTAGGGTCATACATCTGGACATAAAGGGATTACTACAGATTTTAATTTGAGTTTTCAGTATAGTCACATTGTTTTTACTTGAGTATAGACTTCAGTTCAGCAAAAGAAAACAATGTTATAGAAGATGCTTTTATTCAGACTGCATATAAGCATGAGGAGGTATCAGTGTTTCATATTTTAAAATGTGTTTTGATGCGCGGAATGGCATGGGTGCTAAGGACTTCTAAGTCACTATTTGTGCTTGCACTATTATATTTAATGCACGGATGATTGATCAATCTTAAAGGTTCATTTGTGCTCATTCTTTAATCCCAGTTAAAACAAGAATTCCCAATTCAGTGCCACCAACTAATGAGACTTATTTCAAACTGTGCTTTATGGAGATAATTTGTTTTTTGAGATATCATTTTAAGACATTTTAGATAAGTGATATAAATGCAGCCAATGCGAAATTTAGATGGGGTATAAATTAAAATACTGTGCTGATGACTATCTTTTATGAAATAAGAATTATTTTCATAAGAAAGAAAACAATTTCTATGTAGCTATTTTTTTTTGCAACAGGCAGTCATAACAGTATTTAATATTTCCAAAAATGAACATTGCAAGCCAATTCTAAAAATCATTGTACCACAATCTCCATCTGTTACAATGCTCTTTTATGTTGTAGGATCCATAATTCTGTATTATAGAAGGTCTATGGTAAGTACATGTTCTAGTGTAACTTTATCATTCCACAAACTGAAACTATCAATGGCCATACAATCACAATAGTACTCTATTTTCTTTAGATGGTGCTATGATTTGAATGTGTTCCCAAAAAGCATGTGTTTACCTAATCCAGTTTTTTGAGAGATGGTAGGAAATGTTTAGGGTATGAGGGCTCCACCCTCAAGGATTAATAAATGCCACTTATAAAAGGGTTTGGGGCTGCATGTTTGAGCTCTTGCTCTCTGTCTGTCTTAGCTCTTCTGCTACGGGATGACTTAGCAGGAAAGCCCTTGCTCCATGCTGGCCCATTGATCTTAGACTTCCCAGATTCCAGAACCAAGAGCCCATATATTGATGTTCATTGTAAATGACCCAGTCTGTGGCATTCTGTTATAAGCACACAAAACAGACTGAAACTGATGAAATCAATAAAACATTATTTTTAATAAGTGAGTTAATGATTACAATAATAGTTTTCCATCATGATATATTCTTTAAGGGAAATGTTATGCCCACAAAATTCAGTATGTTTATTTCTAACTAAAGATAGTAGAATATAACAAAATAAATACTCAATAAAGAGTTTAATCCTGGAATTCTCAGGTATTTAGTTTTTACCATTAAATAGATGATACTTCACGGAGAATAAAAAATTCTTTGTCATTTTAAATCAACTATTGGCACAATTATGCTATGTAACAAACCACCCCAAAACCCACTGGTTTATACTGAAAACATTTGTTTTTCTTGTTTTCTTTCTGCAGTTCCCTTGGAGCGACTTTGCTTCAGGCTGTGATTTAGCTGGGCTTGGCTAGGCGTGCCTGAGCTTGGCTTCAGTTGATATGGATTCAGGTCTTTTTCAAGACTGTTTAGGCTTAAGGGGCTATAGCTACACAGAGCATGCTCTTATGGCAGACCAGTGCAGCAAAAGAAACCTAACCAAATTACAAACTTCACTTAAAACTCCTGCTCATGCAACTTCTACACATATCTCATTACACACACACACACACACACACACACACACACACACACACACACACACACACAAATTACCTTGTTAAGTGGAAAATCATACTTTCAGAAATATTGCTGCTGCTTGAAGAGGGAGGGACTATTTATTGGAGAGTAATTTGTGTTATTGCAGTCCCAACTCTTGTTCACAAACATCCTCTTTCATCTTGTATGTAAAATATACATGCACACCTTCCTTATGCATCATTAAAAGTCTCATTTATTTATACCCTTAGGCTAAAATTCTAGAATATTGAGACTATATTAAGTGTGAATTTAGCTTTTCTTGCTCCAGAGACCAATAAACAAAAACATACATGCAACATGCCATTTTGAAAAAAGGAAAGAAGGTTCAGAACAACTGGTGGAATTGCAACATTTGAAAGTGGAAAGAATTTGAGTCATATAGAATTCAGTGGTATATGGCAACTCAGAAATATTACTGTATAAATGTTTTCACTATACCCTTTGTTTAGATAGTTTACTGGTTTAGGATTCTGCTTTCTTGTTTCAAAACAGGTCCCTGGCCGGGCGCGGTGGCTCAAGCCTGTAATCCCAGCACTTTGGGAGGCCAAGACGGGCGGATCATGAGGTCGGGAGATCGAGGTCAAAACAGGTCCCAAATTCAGTATTATTGACAGTATTTGCCTCCACTTTCCAGGATGTCTTTCCAGTTCTATCTTCCTCCTTGGAGGAAATGACTGGAGACTATTCCCTCCTTGGCAACTTGAGACTCATTTAGTCCAATTACTACCAGTATATTGGTGGCACATGCATTATGCTTTATCATCTCAAATAATCAGTTTCTTTTAATACAGTGTGTGGGTGCTTTCATTAGCACGGCTGTCTGAAATATGTGGTGAGTTTTCTATGTATGATCTTAGGTAATTCCATTTTCCAAAGAACATACCCACACTTTCTGATTTGTGACTATATCGACTATATCTACCTACCTACCTACCTACGTATCTGTCTACCTCCCTCTCTGCCTCAGTGTAGACTTGACTATAGGTAATTTGGATAAAAACATAATGTGGGACAGGTGCAGTGGCTCACGCCTGTAATCCCAGCACTCTGGGAGGCTGAGGTGGGCGGATCACCTGAGGTCGGGAGTTTGATACCAGCCTGATCAATATGGAGAACCCTGTCGCTACCAAAAATACAAAGAAATTAGCCAGGCATGGTGACGCGTGCTGGCAATTCCAGCTACTTGGGAGGCTGACAGAATCGCTTGAACCCAGGAGGCAGAGGTTATGGTGAGACAAGATCGTGCCATTGCTCCCCAGCCTGAGCAACAAGAGTGAAACTCTGTCTAAAAACAAACAACAACAACAACAAAAATCTATAATGTGTAGGACAATTAGCCTATTAGAGCCAACTTAATCCTTTTACATGTCTTTGATTTTATATTTGTCTTAATGGCATGTCTTGTGATCGCATGTTGAATTTTGCCTTTTTCTAGTGGCTACTTTTTAATGGTCACAACTTTGGTTAGAAATAATTTTAATTACTATTCAGTTTCTTATCTTTCTCTGTTCTTTCACATTTCTATTGACAAATTGGCTAGTCCTTTTCTGAGCTTGTCAGGTTTGTTATTGTTATTGTTATACCTTATCAAATAGAGTCCACACTGTTAAAGTTTTACCTATAAACTTCTTTGATGAAAAGAAAATTAATTTACTAGATACATGTGTAGAATTTTTCCACTTAGTGAAATGACAATCTTTACCCAAAGTCATATTTCTACATAATAGATGACTTTATTTTTTCAGCCTCTTAAAAGGGTTTCCTCACTATACATTACTATCAGCACCCTATATCTGGTATCAATTTCTGTATTTATCAGCTCTTGTCAAAATAAGGCTATAAAATACAACATCCTGATTGAGTTGTTTAAACCATGAACTTTTATTTCTCCCTTCATGGTGTAGATATTGGCTGAGGCTCTGTTTTAGTCATTGGATCAGCTGGCTTTCACTGGGATTGGCTGGGCTTGTTTCCAGACAGCAAATCTCATCTTAGTTTCAGTTGGTTTCATGTATTTTTGTTCTAGTGGCCTAGCTGAAAAAGAGCGAATATTTGCTGATCAGTTACAGAATCAATCACAGTTCTGTACTTCTCAATGCCATCATCTACAAACTGAAGATCATACTTCTGATCCCTAATATGACTCTTAAACTGAACAGTGATGATGTCAATGGCAAATAATTTTCATAACAGACATACTCATTCGGTTAGCCAATTCCTACTCATATCTACATTTCTAGTTGTTTCAGTAACCTCATACTATTTAATATAATTCAGTTTTAGAGTAGGCACAGACATTATCTATTTTTCTCTGAATAACTAATAAAGTGGAAATAATAGGAATGATTGTTAAAGTACTCACTTCCTTTTCATCTATAGTGATTCAGTTAAATGACAGTGATAAATAGCATTATTCCCCCCTCTCATTCTAAAGAAAGTATATTTTGTGATGTACTTTCTCTTATACTTCGTTAAGTGATTTGATTACAATTTAGCTATTGACTGGTGTATTGCATGGTATTGAGATAAAACAGTTTATAAAACATATATATTTGAATATGTATTTTAGGAAGTTGTTGATATGATTTTCACAAGGGAGTATTGAATATATCTGATATATTTAATGGTATCCTAATTATAAAATAACTTTATAAATGTACTTCTTCAGTAGTGGTACAACTTTGTAATATCATTTTTATGATTTGTAACTTTCAATATATACAATTATATGAAATATATGCAGAATATGAAATATATATTGGCAGTCATATGCAATATATGTGATGTTGCACAGTAAATTAAATCTTATACGAAGATTTTTAATTCTTCATCAAATTGAAGAAACTATTATACTTTGTAAACATCTCCTTTATTATCTAATTCAATAGAAATGTTGAATATTTTTCAAAAATGGTTGAAGTTTGCATGCACTATCAATGCCTTCTTAAATATCTTATCAAGGACTCCTTGGATATCTATTAACGTCCACAGCAGAACCTTAATATAATTTTGCTAAAATTTGTCCATATTATTAAGGAGTCATGTTACTAAAGCATATGGGTATATAAATAGCTTATGATTAGAAATATTACAAATATAAGATAAGACTCTTGACTTTATATGCATTTTTATTTTTTGCTATTTCTAGTATGGGTTTTACATTTCAGGTTTTTAAATTCTTCTATATCATAATGGTCCCAGTTGGAATACAGAAAACTTAATTATCTAGTCATAAGTTCTTAATGGGTTGTTTACTTACTATAGGAATCAATCATAAGTTTAGCTCAAACAAATGTTTAGAATAACATCAATTATTTAAAAAATTAATTTAAATTTGTGTGGAAGCATACATTTATCAATCTTCACAATATAGTTTGGCAATCACAAAGTTTTTTGTATTAGCATGCATCAAGTTATAACTTGATGTTATAACAAGTTATAACAAAACCCAAAATAAATGAATTATTATGCTAACTTTTAAATAACTCTAATATTGTCAATTATAGTCAAGGGATGCTTTCTTATAAAATTGCCTACAGAATGAGTTTGTAAATGGAAGAAACAGGCAAAAGTGAGGTTTAACCAAACAACTTTTTACAATGTAACAAGATGTATCAAAATATAAATGTATTATTATCTTTATGTACCAGTTACTTTTCTACAAGATATAATAGATAATAATTAAGACATATAATTCTCTCATACTGATACACTCATTGTTAATAAAATAATTTTTAATTTGTTTATATTTCAACCTCAATGTTTACTATCTATCTATGTATCTATCCATACATCTATCATCTATCTGTCCATTCATGAGAGTGTATCAATTAGGATTGCATTTCGCTGCGAGTAACAGAAAGACCTAACAAAAATGGCTTAAGTAAGTCAGTAACTCAGTAAGTCAGTAATTAAAATAAATAAATAAAATATTATTTATTTAACATACCCAGAAGTATTGGATCTGCAACTCAGAGCTAGTGGGAAGATCAGAGAGGTCCCCAGTGACTAGGTGCCTCTTCTCTCCCTTGGTTTGTGGCTTTTATGCGTATGTAGAAATATTTACAAGCAATGATAGTTGGTATAATGAACACACTTCAAAATCAATGGCTTGAACATGGTAAGATTTCATTTCTTATTCATTCAAAGTCTCAGGCACTACCTTAAAATTTAACATAAATTGGTTGAATTTTCAGTATAAGGTTTGCGTTCCCTAAGAGAAAGAACTGTACTTCTTCAGTCTCGTTAGATTATTATTTATAATGATGCCTAGAAAAATTCAAATCCTTAAGAATGGAATATTACTAAACTAATATGGTTCTAGTTACTATTTTGTGTTCTTCTTGTATACACTAGCACCGTTGTTTGCCTACCCACAGCACAAAGCATAGGGGCCATAGTGATGAATGCAGTAATTTTCTAACCTATTAACACTTCTGGATTATTTGAAAACCTACTTATTGTAATCTGTAATGGGAATGAATTTAGCAAAGAGAGCAGGGAAAGAGAGATAATGAGTTTGTTTCTGATCTTTATGAAATTCTGATTGTCCTCTACTAATCTCCTTTTCATTTCTTACAAACTTCAAACTGAAATATTAGGTAAGTGCATTAGTCTGTTCTCACGTTGTTAGTAAAGACATAACTGAGACTGGATAATTTATAAAGGAAAGATGTTTAACTGACTCACAGTTCCACATCGCTGGGGAGGTATCACAATTATGGTGGGAGGGAAAGGAGGAGAAAGCCACATATTTCATGGCACCAGGAAAGACAGCATGTGCAGGGGAACTCTCTTGTATGAAACCATTGGATCTCCTGAGACTGACTCACTACCATGAGAACAGTTTTGGAAAAAACACCCCCATGATTCAGTTATCAACACTTGGTCCCACCTTTCACACATAGGGTTTATTATAACTCAAATTGATATTTGGGTGACAACAGAGCCAACACATCATTCTGGCCCTGACCCCTCCCAAATCTCATGTCCTTACATTAAAAAAAAAAATCATGCCTTACCAACAGCTCCCATTTCAGCATTAACTCAAAAGTCCACAGCCGAAGGTCTCATCTAAGACAAGGCAAGTCCCATCTGCCTAGGAGCCTGTAAAATTTAAAGCAAGTTAGTTATTTTCCAGATACAATGTGAGTAGAGGCATTGGGTAAATACACCTGTTCCAAATGGGAGAAATTGGCTAAAACAAAAGGGCTGCAGGCTCTAAGCAAGTCCAAAATTGAGTGGGGAAGTCAAGTCTGAAAACTCCAAAATGACCTCCTTTGACTCCATGTCTCACAGCCAGGTCGCGTTGATGCAAGAGGTGGGTTTTCATGGTCTTGGGCGTCTCTGCCTCTGTGGCTTTGCAGAGTACTGGCCCCCTCCTGACTGCTTTAACAGAATGGCATTGAGTGTGTACTGTTTCTTCAGGCACACAGTGCAAGCTGTCAGTGGATGTACCATTCTGGGGTCTGCTGAATGGTGGCTCTTTTCACATGTCCACTAGGCAGTGCCCCAGTGGGGATTCTGTGTCAAGGCTCCACCCTTACATGTCCCTTCTGCATTGCCCTAGCAGAAGTTCTCTATGAGGGCCCCACCCTTGCAGCAAACTTCTGCCTGGACATTCAGGCATTTCCATACATCCTCTGAAATCTAGGTGGAGGTTCCCAAACCTCAGTTGTTGACTTCTGTGTACCCGCAGTCTCAACACACCATGTGGAAGGGGCTGCATCCTCTGAAGCCATGGCTTGAACTGTACCTTGGCCCCTTTTAGCTATGGTTGGAGTGGCTGGGACACAGGACGCCAAGGCCCTAGGTTGCACAGAGTATTGGGGCCTCAAGCCCAGCCCACAAAAACATTTTTTCCTCCTAGACCTCCAGGATTGTAATGGGATGGGCTGCAGTGAAGACTTCTGACATGCCCTGGAGGCATTTTCACCATTGTCTTGGCGATTAACATTTGGCTTCTTGTTACTTATGGAAATTTCTGCAGTGGGCTTGAATTTTTCCTCAGAACATGGGTTTTTCTTTTCTGTCACATCATCTGGCTACAAATTTTCTGAACTGTTATGCTCTGCTTCCCTTTTAAACATAACTTCCAATTCCAACCATATCTTTGTGAATACCATAAAACTGAATGCTTTTAACAGTACCCAAGTCACCTCTGGAATGCTCTGCTGCTTCCAAATTTCTTCTGCCAGAGGCCCTAAATTATCTCTCTGAAGTTCAAAGTTCCATAAATATCTAGGGCAGGGACAAAATGCTGCTGGTCTGTTTGCTGAAACACAGCAAAAGCCTCTTTTGCTGCAGTTCCCAACAAGTTCCTCATCTCCATCCAAGACCACCTCAGCCTGGACTTTATTGTCCATATCCCTATCAGCATTTTGGTCAAAGACATTCAACAAGTCTCTAGGAAGTTCTGAAATATCCCACATCTTTCTATCTTATACCTCCAAACTATTCCAACTTCTGCCTGATACCTATTTCCAAAGTCACTTCCATATTTTTGGGTATCTTTACAGCAGCACCCGACTCTACCCTTATATATTAGTCTGTTCTCATGCTGCTGAAAAAGATATACCTGAGAATGGGTAATTTATAAAGGAAAAAGGTTTAATGGACTCACATTTACACACAGCTAGGGAGGCCTCACAATCATGGTGGAAGAAAAAGAGAAAGGCATGTCTTACATGGTGACAGGCAAGAGAGCTTGTGCAGGGGAACTCTCAATTATAACACCATCAGATCTCATGAGACTTATTCATTACCATGAGAACAGTATGGGGTAACCACCCCTATGATTCAGTTATGCCCCACCCTTGACACATGGGGATTATTACAATTCAAGGTGAGATTTGGGCGGGTACATAAAACATATCAGTAAGAAAATGTAAAATAGCAACCATGAAATAAAACATTTAAACTGAATACAAAGTAAGCATTCCTAAGAAATTAATTTAGTGGGCTGGGTGTAGTGGCTCATGCCTGTAATCCCAGCACTTTGGGAGGCTGAGATGGGCAGATCACAAGGTCAGGAGATGGAGACCGTCCCAGCTAACACAGTGAAATCCCGTCTCTACTAAAAATACAAAAAATTAGTCGGGCATGGTGGTGGGCACCTGTAGTACCAGCTGCTCTGGAGGCTGAGGTAGAAGAATGGAGTGCACTTGGGAGGCAAAGCTTGCAGTGAACCAAGATTGCACCACTGCACTCCAGAGTGAGACTGTCTCAAAAAATAATAATTTAGTGATATATATGTATTACATAGATTTATATGTGCATATATGCCTGTGTGTGCTTGTTTGGCTAATTATATAGCTGCATTTGCAATTGGTATGGAACAATACCTTGGATTACAACTTGAGGTATTTTATTTTAATTCCATATTGAAAGCAGAGACTCCTAATTAAACAATCTTAAAGAATATTTTTTGTAGAAATTAAAATTCCAGAAAATTGCCACTGAGTCTTTAATGTGGATAACAATAAGACAGATCCTTGTGTGTAATTTGTGTGATATATAAAATATCGCAGTTATGTCTCAAATTTTTATTTATATAAAGAAATAATTCTCAGATGAATTGTGCTTAAGTCTCAAATGACTAGTATATATATTTGAATATAATGAAAAAAAAACCCAGAATCTATTTAGTGTATTTTCAACTCTGCTTTTCACTACTGAAGCTTCATGTTGTATCTTTTAGTACTGGAAAGATCTTGTTTGTGTATAGTATTTTTGTTGAATAAAATAGGAATTTAAGGCATACCTTCTGGAAAATGTTTATTTTCAGAGGAATATTTCAGTATGACTAACTTACACTTAACACATATAAAAATATTCACAAACTTTGCATGTTACTTTAGGATTTGCATAATGTTCAGTAATACTGCATTCCAGTTATATATATTACTCCATATGGTTATACAGAGCAGATACATTTCCCAATATTTTTTCTTTTGTTTTTAACACCTTAGAATTATCAGAAAAGTGAGATTCCAAGGCTTTAAAAAAAGCCATCTTTAATTATTTGAGTTGAAAACCAAAAATAAACATGATAAGGCGAACAAAATCTGTATCACAGACTGTTGTGAAAAAAAAATTCCCTAAGTAATTAAGTATATTAGAAAATACCAATTAAAGTTAACCTAAATTAGTAATAATTCAGAAATTTTCACCATTGTGCTACTGATTTTATTAGTATAAATTACATATATACATAAAACATATACATAATAGGGTTCAGATAGTATATAATTTTTATATATGATATATATGCTTATAATTTATGAGGTAGAAAGCACTACTCAAGGCTGAAGAATTACTGTAGAATTAACTAATTAGTATACTGAAAATATGGAGCTTGGTCTTTAGAATCTATAGAATCTATAGACTCAAGTTTATGTCTCAATATGCCAACTATATTTGTTATATGCCTTTGCATGAGGAGTTTACCTTTCTAAATTTCTGAATTTAAATAGTTTTTTTTTTTCCTTTTTGAAGGGAACGATTATGATAGCTAATATTGTTTGTGTGTCAGACTGTGTACTACATTATGCTATTTAACACTTACAAAAAGCCCAAGGGGTATGCCTTAATATTTTCCACAATTTATAGAGGATAGTCTATAGACTATGATATATAAATAGTCTAGGCATAGAGTTGTTCAAGTAGTAAATAACAAAGCAGTAAAACAGTTTTAAACAATCTGATTCTAGAGCTCAAACATGTAACCAACAGAGTCCATGGCTTTTACACAGGACTTTTATGAAGATTCAATTAAAACCTTTTTCTAAAATTCAAAGTAAAATTCATTGTACATAGAAAAACTTCAAGACTTACCAGTTATTATTACTATTAATATGATACTGGTTCACTTTCATAAAATATGTGAGTACTTTTAGTAAAAAACCACTTAATTTGTTCAAGAACAAATAAATACCAGTTACAGCAAAGACACATAAACATCTCTCCTTAAATATACTATTTTAAAACACTTTCACACATTAATTTTAAAACAACTTTCTGTAGATTTAAAGCTTTTCAGTTAGCCATTTATCTATTTTATTGTAGTACTTGCATTTTACTATTGTAATTTTTTAAATAAAGTCATTAGATCATGACATTCCTATATTTAAGACATTCCAAGGACTTTTCATCAACTCAGCATAGGATCAAAGCCCTTACCTGGCCTCCTATGATCAGCACAATGTTTTTTCAGTGTCTCCAAACACATATTACTCCGTCAGCAATAGCCCTTTTGCTCCTCCTGAAATATATTTGAATATGGATTTTTCACCTGGTGTATTCTCTGCCAGAAATCCTCTCTCCCCATTCAATAATTCAGGACACATAATTTAGGGCTGAGCTCATTTATGAGCACAGCAAAGAAGCCATTCCAGTCAAATCTATTTAAAAGGCTTTCACCTCATTTTTATCCCTTAGCTAGCTTTATTTTTCTTTATATCACTTGAAAATGTGTTATACTCCATACTATTTTACTTGCTTAGTCAACAACAACCTTATATGTTTCACAATGACGGTATTTTGTATTATTAATCTCATTATACCTGGCACCTAAAAGGGAGCCCAACACAGCATAAAATAATATTGTTGTATTGAGGAGTAAGTAAAGCCATATATGAGCTAACTTAGCAGTCTGGGAATTGAAGTCCTTTGTCCTTCTTGAATAAAATACACTGCTAATGCAGTCCATACAAAATCGAGGTTCAAATTCTTTAAACTTATATTAGAACATGAGGATAAATGGGAAATGATCTGAGTGCATTAATTTCTAAGTTGATGTTTACAAGTTATTTTTCTACTTTCATGTTTTCTTACACAAAATCAATTTGATAACATAGTTTAATTGTATTGCAGAGTTTCAAATTTCCGAACCACATATCTCTTGCTTTTCGCATTTATATTCCATTGGTTTATGTACTCATTAACTGAGTAATTTGAATAACAAGTATGAATGAGACAACAGATTTGACAAAAATTCTTCTGTGATCACCAGTGAAACTTGTGGGGAACTTAAGCTGACAAGGAGCCTGTTGTTCCCTGGCATTCAGAAAACCAAAGCCACCAGAAGGGTACATTCCACAGAAGGGAATGGAGAACATCTGTTTTTTAAGCTAGTTAGTAATGAAAAGAAAAGATGATCTTCTACTATACATTTGTATTTCATTTGAACTTTACAACAGCCTCTTGAAGCAAGTAAAAAACAAGCTTATTATGAGGAAATTGAAAACTTACCTAAAAATACTCATAAGTGACAAAATTGGGAATAAAATCAAATTCTGTTTCCCTTTCACTATGCAGCATACTTTGTAAAATCTGAGGAAATGAGCTAAAAAATATTTAGGCCATTAGCTTCTCTTCAATAAGATCCATTGTCTCTAAATAAGTTATTTCATATATTTAAAAAAGAAAATGTTACATCAGAATAGGGAGGAAATCAAATGTCTCACTGGGTAATGAAAAAATACGCACATACATATACATACACATACCTGCAGACACACACACACACATATAGGTACTGCTTGGTAAATGCTGCATTGTATGAAACTAGAATTCCTCTAGTGAGTGTAATGATAAAACTTCAGCACAGAACTCTTTACTGCAGATATATGACAGGCATTTTTTATTTTCCCTGATACGATTCACAGAAGTGAAGATATTGACTGCTTTTTCATTGTACCACCACAACTCTCAGAGAAAAGAGAACTTTCTAATGTGAGAGACATTTTGAGGATTTCCTATTTAGTTCCAAAATGTATATGACAAAGTCCATATGTACATTTTTTTGGTGTTTTGGACTTTTTAACAATTTCTTGAAGCTCAGGTTCCCCACTAAGAATAAAAATTAAATGCATAAAACACATTGGACTAGAATACAGTAGATTACATTGAAATATAGTAATCAAAATCTTAGAAAAAACACATTTGTGATTAAGCAATCTGTATACTTATTTATTAATAGATTAAGATCTAGTGAGAAGGCTGTTAACTATTTTTTTCAAGGTAATAGCAAGTGAAAATTATGACAAAAGCCATCTACAGTCACTGCAATATGATATGAAAATGTGTGGATACTATTTTTAAAAGTCATATAGTGCTTATTTTGTGATATGCTGCCTATATTCATATATAATGAGAAGAATAATTTCCATTAATGTTAGTGAAAATAAAGATATACTATTTGTCTCATATAAGTTCAGGGATCTCTTTAATTCTGCTTACAAAACATTACATTTCACAGAATGCAGAAGAATTCCTGCTACAGAATATTCTATGGCCCACATATCATCTTTTCTTTTCTTTTATTTATATTTTATGCTTTATGTATATTTTAGTTTTGGATTTTATATTTTATTTCCCTTCAAAGACTATAATCAATTAAAATATAAACATTGCACATTGTCAAAATTATATTCTGTTTAATATGATAGAGTTTGACTTGGAATTAGCTTTGCAGCAATAACACAAAACATTAAGAGAGTAAAAATGTTGAGAGAGAACTCCTACCATAAATTCCAGTTATAAAAATTGAAAGACAGTTATTCAAGAAAATAATATAGATATAAATCTAATGCTTTAAATATTTGTAAATATGTTTTTTATTTCAAATAAATCCTTAATATTAAAATGTAAATATAGAGTACTCAACATTTTTATTATCTTTTAAATAAAGGAGTTCGAAAAGATTCAAGAACAGTGCCTGTGAATTAGGGTATATGTATATTTTTTAAGTCCTGAAGTACACCTAAACAGTGGAGTATTGAGAATTAAAACAGAAAACAACAAAATCCCTTGCCCAAATGCTTTTGCAGCTTAATTTACACATTCATTGTTTCACAGGAAAATTCTGACTTCTGCCTTCAGATCCAAATTCAGATATGTATCACTGTCTTCTTGTATTTGTATTTAGATGTATGCTTAGGTGACATGCAAACAAAGCTGAGAGCTTTAGTGTGTAATCTAAGATGCATCCAAGCACTTACAGCTTTATAAGCACTACTTGATTCACTCAGACAAGTATACCAGGTATATAATTTCCACAGTGACTTGTGTTACGTAAGGAATTGGTGAGACCATAGATCAAACACTTATTTTCATTTAAAAAAAAATGCTAACACCTTCACATTCACATTTATTAGGAAGTTAATCTGACAAAGTGAGAAGGAAGTCCCACATCTTTATTAGATTTGAGTGAGCTGGGTGTCCCAGAGATGAGTGTTTCCTACCTCTGGCCTTCTACCAACAAGAGTACAAAGGAGCCTGGGGTCTGGTGCTCTGGGAAAAACCACTGCTTTAATTCCTTGAGTCCATTAAGAAAGCCTCATCATGGAATCCATTCTTGCTTATATCAGCCACTACTATTTGCCCCAAGTGCTTGTTCCTCGCAGATTATCTCTCAGATGGTTCAAATAAACCCGCCTCTGATCAAAATATTTTGAAGTTTGTCCCAGATACCACACACTTTCATTTTATCTTTTCCATTTTTTTCTAAATTATTCAATAACATCCAGCATATGCTCTATTTTCCATTTTTTTTCATTGTTTGTCTTCTGATTTTGGTCGTAAACTCTGCTAGATAAACCAATTTTGTTTGGCTTATGTACTTGTATGTCCCCCATATTTTGAGTAATGCCTGGCAGGTGGTACTTGATGAAAAAGTTGTTGATGGGTTAATCAATGACTAAAGGAGATATCTCCAAATAGGATATATCCTCCTCCCAGTTTACCTTAGCATCTCAAATCCCAGTATTGATGACCAGATTGATGCTTTCTTATGCCACCAGACACCCTCGATCTGCACATACTCTGTTATCCTCCTCAGTTTTCTGAACAATAAAGAGGAAAATGTTGCAGCTAGAAATTGTGAAATCATCTCTGTCTCCAGCTCTTGTTTCATTATCATTGCAGTCCTAGCCTCAAATATGAGTAGAACATTTCAAAAAGTTTCTGAAAAGTGTGCTTCCTTTCAGAAGATTTGGAATCCCTGACAGTGATGCTCTAACTTTCATTACTGGCATATCATTGTCATAGAAAGATATTCTAGTGTTACTTTTTTCACCCTTAACATGCGTTTTCTTCCTCTGGTTATCATTCTCTTGGTCGAAGCAGCATCAATGTTGATCTTTAAATAAAAACAGACTATCATATTCTCATGAGAAACTATGTAGGTGAATTCAAATTTATAGTCTAAAAACATCAATTTATTTCATTCTTATGTTTTAGAAACAGTTCTTCAGAAATAACAAAGATTGAGATTTTCTTGACATCACTCTATCTTTAATATTTCCACTTACTCATAAACTAATTTCTCTATATGTAACTGGAATTCATTCAAGTGGTATGCTAATTTGACTTTATAACTAACTAAATTATTTCAAAGCAATACCAAATAGTGACCATCCCTCCTTTTCTAAAGGAGAGAAGGAACATTGTGGACCCCATGTTAATTACTGCACTAGACTCACTGTGCCAAGTGCTTGGGTATGAGCAAAAGTTACCTGTCATCCTCTCCCCTTCTTGTGTTCATCTGTCTTTCTGTGTTCTTTTTTTCCTTTCTCTCCATTTGGTGGCATGCTCATTTTTCAATCACTTTACCTTGGCATCACTAACAAACCTACTTTTTTTTTCTCCCACATCCAGGCTGTTCATCCAACACATTTCAAAATTCTGTTATTTCTTCCTGTTCCTGTCCTTAAAAGCTGTCACTTCCTCTCTGTTCTTGAAGCCAAAAACCTCATCCTAATATCTTTATCTACAGCAACATGTTCTCCTCTTCTACTCAAAATTTATTCTGTGGTTTATTTTATAAGCCACATAAATTAGCAAAATTCTTGTTTTCCATTCAAGGTGATTACCTATTTTACATTAAGTTTCTTCTGACTTGATAGAAGCTGAGTTATTTTTTATTCACCCTGGTGCTCTTTTTTCTGCGTGTTCACATGGAGACATGCCCACTTTGCCTCTCCACATTGTTTTCAATGCTAGACATGATTTGTTTATACTTCCTTTCATTCATATCTCTGAGTTGAGAAAATTCAAACCTTACACCTCTGAATCAATCAGGATAGGTTAGGAAGTGCTGTGGTGACAAGTAAGACCTGAATTGCAGAGGCTCACAGCAAAGGACAATTTTTACTCAACAGCATTCTCAGGTGTTGAGACCACTTCCTGTGTAGTAGTTCAATGGTGCCTTTACTTTAGGTCCAAGGTGGGCAGAGTAGTGTCTGGATAACATTACAGGTTTGTGGCAGAGGGACATGGAAAGTATGTACTGGCTCATTAAACTGCTTGGAACTGAAAAAGTCCAATTCTGTTCACATCTTGTGAAAGTTAGTCTCATGACAATTCTCCAGTTCAACAAGGGATATACATGTTACCTGCAGGTTTGCGGAAGTCCTGAGCACCAACCTGTTTGGTCAACAGTAATATAACCTTCCCTGCCTTCACAGTCACTGCCACCACCACCAACATTTTGGTATGTATTTTGACCAAGAAAATTAAGTTAACCTGGAAATACGAAAGGTGTAGTCTATCATCTCTGCGAAATGAGATTGTCAATTTGAAGCAAGGCTTTGCCAAACTGTAAGTCTGTGTGGCAGAAGCAGGGCAAAACTCTATCTTGGAAATATGAGTTCCAGAAGGACAGATAAGAGTAATGACACGAGGCTGCTGCAGCTTCTTCAGTACAGTTGTATACACAGGCATTATTGTTAGGAAATTATTTTTCCTTCACATATAAGAGGCCGTAATATCGTATGTGAATGTCACCTGCTTAAAATAATAAGGAAATGAAAAGAATCAATTAGCAAATGCATTAGGCAGGGTACCATTGTGGGAGAAAATGACTGACTTCAGGACCCTTCTCAGAAATGCAAGAGAGAACTAATGTGAGATTCAAAGATTTGCCATTCACAATTGAATTTGAACACTATCTAGGTGAGATTCCTGATTTTAACTAAACACATAATACATTTGGATTTAATAACTGAATTCCAGTGCTACACTACCTTTTCCACTCTAGTTATTTAATATAAATTATAAAATAGGCCAAGGCAGGCAGTTTACCTTAGGTCAGGAGTTTGAGACCGCCTGACCAATATGGGGAAACCCTGTCTCTACTAAAAATACAAAAATTAGCCAGGTGTGGTGGCAGGCGTCTGTAATCCCAGCTACTCCCAATGCTGAGACAGGAGAATTGTTTGAACCTGAGAGGTGGAGGTTGCAGTGAACCGAGATGGTGCCATTGCAGTCCAGCCTGGGCAACAAGAGCAAAACTCCGACTCAGGAAAAAAAAAACAAAACAAAAGAAAAAGTTACAATTTTGTTTGAAGTCTACAAAGCATTAAGTTTATTGAATATGTCAGTTGATTTTAAAAGTTTATTATTTTAGGAAATTATAATAATTCCAATTGTTTCTTTTGCATTAGATAATAATATCACCTGAACATAAAATATTAATGCCATAGATGATCTTAGAAATGATTTCCTACAGTGTCCCAACCTGTCCTGGAACATTTCTTATGTGTGCTTGGGTAAGTATTTTTTCCCTGCTTTACATTTCTATTAAGCAGCTTGAGCAGCTTGGTACGTCTCTTATTAACATATTATGTTACAAACACTTCTACTTTTTAGAAAAATCTTTCTTCCTGTTTACCTGAAGTCTATCTATATTTCCATAATGCCTAGTCTATTATCATGGTTCTGCTTACTGGAAAAAATAAAAGGCCATTTCATCTTTTATATAAAATAACTTCAAACATTTGCCAATAACTATGGCTTCTTTCTTACCTTTTCCTTCTCCTTTCTTTCCCTTTTCCAAAATAAATTACTTAGTATCTCTGATATGACAAAAATTACAGATCTTATAAGAGTCTGATAAAATTTACCAGGACCTTTTCATTCATTTAAAAAATATTCATTGCCTATGTATTCTATACTATCAAGAACTGTACTGATCCATTGAGTATTCAAATGCAGTTTCTGCTCTTATGAAAGTTATAGCCTGTTTGGGAGGCAGATATTTAGAAAAAAAATACAAGTTAATATATAGTAACATAGTATGATGCATGTTCTGAAGGTAAATGACATGGTATATAGAACAGACTACCCTGGATGGGCATGTTACACTAGCACTTTTATTAACTTAGCCTCCCCATTTTATTTGCTCTCTTACATCCCAAGCAGCATTAGCTTTATTTGCAGTAGCATTAAAATTGTCACAAGTTTCTTGTCAATAATATGACTTTAGTATTAATAGCTTAAAAGCATATAAAGCATATAGAGAACTTTAAATTCTACCTTCCAATTTATATTTTGCCATAGTATCTTCTATTAAAAAAAACCTAAGCAAACGAACAAAAAAAAAAAAACACACAATGTCCACAAGACAAAGAAACGAACGAAAACCGTGCAGGTTTTTCTGAATTTTCATGCATTTGTTTCGAATTATTTAGAGAGAACTTAAGTTACATTGTAAGCTTAGTTCTGATGGATTGTGGCAAGGGAATGAGCTGCTATTTAAGTTGAACCTGAAAATCTTTGGTAAGTGTCAGATTAGATTACAAGAGAAAATTGTTGTTTGTACCCCTTTGCTAGAGTTCAACAATAAGCCAGAGTGCCATGACTTGTTTTCATCCAGCCGAGAAGTAAAAGTCTCTTTTTATTCTTTTTACAACTTAGTAATCATTGAATTCTCAAGAAAGGCCTAAGGTAGAAAATGTATTGAACTAGATAGAACTTGGCAATTTAACGAAAACTCCTGCTCTTGTCCTGTAAAAATGAAAGAGATGATTGAAACTTAAGACATTAAGAGGTAAAACAAACTACATTCTCGAAATTATTTTTTGAAGGATCCAAGGAGTTCCGGTTTTCTCCTTTTTAAAGAAAAATTGTAGTTGTAACTTGCTAAAAGAAAATGAAATCTTTAAATTTCATTACAAAGGGGAAAAAACAGAATCTGATCTAGATAATTTATGTGTATACAAGATTCATTAGAAATAGTTTATATAATTTTTCACTGACAAAAGCAAAAAAACAAATGTTTCCTGAATTGATACATTTTCAGATTAATAATATTATGAATCTAATTTATAATTTATGAAAAATTCTAAGGTATTAATATATACTGAAAGAACAGTAGTTTGATTTGACCAATTTTCTAACATCAGAAATAAACACTTCAAGTAAAACATTACAATAAAATATATATACTGCCAAATGAAAATTCATTTTCTTAATCTATAATATATATAGACAGAGATTACAAAACAGATGACAAGGAAATACAGTAACTATCTGTAAAACCAAATTTTTATTCACACCCTAGCATCATGCTGAAGCCCACTGAACACAAATGAAATACTTTTCCCTTGTGAATCTGTATTTCTCAAGTAAACTGAGGAGTCTGTGTATTATCGACTTCAGTCTGTGTACGTCTAAAGGGGGCCACTTTAGACGTACAAGTCAATTTTTAAGTGGCTTACAAGTCAATTTTTAAGATACCTAGGGCTTTGCCTTCTTTAACAGCCCTTTTGCTCAGAATGTTCCAAGCTGTCTGGGCTTGCCTTGCAATTGATCCTGGATTTGAAACTGACAACTGTGAACCAGCGAGAAAATGATGTGGCAAGAGTTGCCATGGCTGAAGAATATTCAAAGAAGGGTCTGCTTGGGCAGGTTGTACTTTATACTGGATCACAGACAAGAATGCAAATTCTTATCTCCTGAGACCCGTTAGGCCACAAAGACTTTGTAATTATATATATATATGTATGTATGTATGTAAATATGTATATATCAAATTATAATTATATAATTATATATTATAATTAATTATATAAATTGTAATTATGTAATTATATATATACTTATATATGTAAATATATATATATAAAACATTTGAAATGTTTTATATATATCTAACATATTTTTTTTTCCAAAAAAGTTAATATAGTGCCTATACTTTTTTTAAAATTAGTTTTTGAGGCAAGGTCTCCTTGTCACCCAGGCTGTAGCATGATCACGGCTCACTGCAGCCTTGATCTCCAAGGCTCAAGTGATCCTCCCATCTCAGCTTGCCAAATAGCTGAGACTACAGGCATGTGCCACCATGCCAGGCTAATTTTTTGTGTGTGTGATTTTTGTAGAGACAGGGTTTCACCATGTTTTCCAAGCTGGTCTCAAACTTCTAGGCTCAAGCAATCCTCCCTCCTAGGCCTCTCAAAGTGCTGGAATCACTGGCGTGCACCACCATGTCCATCTCATACCAAATATTATGTAACACTTTGAATAAGTTCTGAGGCAGCACCTCATAATCAAATATATTAATATTTCTATATCCAAAAGATATGATAGTTGCATGAAGAGGAATAAATAGCAATTATAGAGCAATTTATTGCCATTAAGGTTCAGTTTGCAAATGAGTCAAATAATTTTGTTAAAAATTATATTTTGAAAACTGCATATATTTTGTTACTGTAGATAAGGTATTATAAGCCCATATTTACAAAATGTTTACTGTGTATCTAAGATGTTTCAGGGAACCTGGAAAAAGAATATGGAAGAGTAAGAAAGACAAGTTCAACCTTCTGGGTTCACACACATTTTAAGAACCCAGAGGTTTGGATTTACAAAGGAAAGGATTGTATTTTGGGCTTTCCATGTGGGAAGGTGTGAGTCTATCAGGAGCAGAGAATTTTCTCATGCAGTGTCTCCCACAGCACTGTAGAAGCACCAATTGGCAATTACCTCACAACACTATAAATATTTTTATTTATACTCTCTCTCACTAGACTGTGCAATACTTAGAAGCAGGAATTATGTCTTACATTTATATTTGCTGCACCCAGTTCATTGCCTGGAATATGAAAAGCACTGAACATGTATTTAATAAGTATAATAAAATGATTTCTGCCCAAGTTTTGGGGTAATAAGTCAAATAACTTAATGATTCTTAATTTTATATGCTAGATTATACTAAATTTACTCCTCAACTAATCAGAGAATGTTTATGAAAATAATACAGATTCATAATACGCAGGCGTGGAAAGCAAATTCAAGTCCTGATACTGGTTTCCAGTACTGGATAGGTCTCTCATTGAAATCACATCAATGAAAGCTGGAAAAAAAAAAATCAGAGTAAGTAAAAGACACAATACACTTGTCACAGGAATATTTTAAATTTGAAATACTGTGAACTTCATTTGAATAAATGAGGATTAATATCTGCTGAAAAATGGCATTTATTATTCCTGACTTCTGTTTTTCCTCAACTGTTAAACAAAAGCCAAATAATGACAATCTCTGTGCTATAGCACTGTCAAATAATTTTAAGAATGAAGTCATTTCTTTTTTCTTTTTTTGGGATGGAGTTTCGCTCTTGTTGCCCAGGCTGGAGTGCAATGGCACGATATCGGCTCACCGCAAACTCCGCCTCCCGGGTTCAAGCAATTCTCCTGCCTCAGCTTCCCGAGTAGCAGGAATTACAGGCATGCACCACTACGCCCAGCTAATTTTTCATATTTTTAGTAGAGACAGGGTTTCTCCATGTTGGTCAGGCTGATCTCAAGCTCCCGACCTCAGGTGATCTGCCCGCCTCGGCCTCCCAAAGTGCTGGGGTTACAGGCATGAGCCACCATGCCTGGCCAAGAATGAAATCATTTCATGTCAATATTATTTAACAGAGGAGATCAGGAAAGGGAGTAAATAATAGGGGCTAATTTTTTTTTTTTTTTTTTAGAAAGATGCTTTGAGGTATGTTGAGAGATTGGAAAGACCACTACAGAAAAAAGAACAATCTTTTAAAAGATTCAAGTTAGTCTTGTATAGAGGAGATGCAGTGATAACTAAATATACATAGATTTAAGAGGGTTAAACTGAAAGATCTTGACAAGGGAAAAGTACATTGCAGATGCCGAGGCATGATTATTAAGGGATAATAAATTTAGATCCATAAGTTGTGTTGCATTCTGATTTAATTTGTAAGATTTAATACGGAGATCATGGGTTTTATCCAGTAAAATGTGTTTTTAAACGTAAAATCCATAATTACATTCAAGGTGCAACAAATCGCACTGGACAGTCACCATGCCAACAAGGATTACTACATATCTTCAAATTTTGGAATTATAAGACGTATTTGCAGAATTTCAGCAAAATTAACTTTCTAGGAGAGGAAGGATGCCAGATCTGGCAAAACCAGAAACAATGAAAAAATTTAGAAGCTTCCTTTTTCAGGGAATGTGGGCCATCCAAATGCATGGGTGTTTTTGCTCAGAAGAATGGTGAGACTCAGGCAGACTCATGATATCATTCAGATTTCAGGAGATTTGGCTAATCACAGCAGACCTCTAGCTAGTGGAAATAGACAAAGTAACACAATAGGCCACAAGGTTTGAGAAGGGAGAACTAATGAAGAAAGACGTGTGGTCCCAGAGGCTACCTACCTTAAGGTGCTGCCTTTTGACTAATTTAGAGCAGGCTGTGAACAGGTAAGGACTAGAAAGTACTCCAGATAGGGCCAGCATGACCTAAAGAATCAAATGACAACATCAGTGCTATCGTTAACACAGGACATACAGTCAGAATGAAAAACAAGCAAAAAACACAAGGGCATATCTAGGAAGAAAGAAGAGTAAATTTAAATTGATAAGTACATTTTTATTTTTTTTCAGTTCTCAAGCTAAAACCTGATGGATTCACCTTTATGTATCTTTTTGGTGGCATGTTTTTTCACGTTTTCATTTAAGTTGCTGCATCTACCCCAGAAGCTCCTTGATCTATCTTTAAGAATTTTCAGCTGAGAAGTTTTTCAACCATACTGTGGGTATCATTGTTTGTGTGTGGGGGCAAGGGGTATTTCTGTACTAATAACTTTTTTCCCCTTAAAACTAGGGTTGTTTTTAATTTCTCACTTTCCCCTGGCCACTGAGAGAGAAAACTGATATTTAACAATGTGAACAGTTTGGAACTATGGAGCCATAGAGCATATGTGTTATCAATTGCTTAGGAAAATATTTGATAGACATTAAAATACAAATTTCACACAACCAACAGAAAAAAGAAGTCAGCAAGAAACATAGCTGAGAAATCAAGACTAGGATGACCTTCCTGCCTTACCTCCATGTATACAAATTATCTGTCTTGCTCATTCCCATGTAAAGAAAGCATCTGAGAGGAACAGAATTACAAGCATACTTTATTTTATTGCTGTTAACTTTATTGCACTTTGCAGATAATGTGATGTTTTAAATTGAAGGTTTGTGGCAAACCTGGATCAAGCAAATTACTTGTGCCATTTATCCAACAGCATGTTCTTCATGTTTTTGTGTCACATTTTGATAAGTCTCACAAAACTCAAACTTCTCCATTATTATTATATCTGTTATGCTTATCTGTGATCAGTGATCTTTCATGTTACTATTGTAATAGTTTTGGGGTATCAACAAACTGCGCCCAAATAAGATGTCAAACTAATAGATAAATGCGTGTTGTATGTGTTCTAACTGCTCCACCAACTAACTGCACCCCCTGCCGTGTTTCTCTCTCCTCTCTCTCCTCTCTCCCCTCTCCCCTCTCTCTCCTCTCTCTCTCTCTCCTCTCTCCTCTCCTCTCTCTCCCCTTTCTCCCCACCTCCCCTCCCTCT
>NW_016803397.1:1424156-1443582 GCF_001698545.2 Rhinopithecus bieti
CCCCTCCCTCCCCTCGCCTCTTCTCTTCTCTCCTCTCCTCTTCTCTTCTCTCCTCTCCTCTCCCCACTCCTCTCCTCCTCTCCTCCTCTCCTCTCTTCTTTCTGTCTCTCTCTCTGCCTGTCTCTGCTCAGGCCTCCCTACTCCCTGAAACACAACAATATTAAAATTAGGCCAATTATAACCTTACAGTAGCCTCTAAGTGTTCAGGTGAAAGGAAGAGTTGGACATCTTTCACTTCTGTGACTTTAAATCAAAAATTAGAAATGATTAAGCTTACTGTGGTAGGCATATTGAAAGCTGTCATAGGCTGAACACTAGGCCTCTTGTGCCAAACAATTGCCAAATTGTGAATACCAAGGTAAAAAATTCTTGAAGTAAATTAAAATTGATACTCCAGTGGACACATGAACAAAGAGAAAGTAAAACAGGCTTATTTATTTATGGAGAAAGTTGCAGTAGTCTGGATAGAGGATAAGATGAAATCAACATTCCTTTAGCCAAAGCCAAGGCCTAATTGGACAAATTCCTACCTGTCTTTAATTCCATGGAGACTGAGAGAGATGAGGAAGCTGAAAAAGAAAAGTTAGGAGATAGCAGAGGTTGGTTCAGGAGGTTTCAGTAAAGAAGCTGTTTCTATAATGTGCAATTACAAGGTGAAGCTGCAAGTGCTGTTGTAGAAGCTGCAGCAAGTTATCTTAGGAGGTCTAGTTAAGATCATTGATGAAGGCAGTTAACACCACACGACAGATTTCTACTGTTGATGTTGCAGCCTTCTATAGGAAGAAGATGCCATCTAGGACCTTCATAGTTAGAGAAGAGAAGTCAATGCCTGGCTTCAAAGCTCTAAAGGACAGACTGATTCTCTTATTAGGGGCTAATGCAGTGGGTGACTTTAAGTGGAAGCAAATGCTCATTAACTATTCTGAAAATCCTTGGGCCTTTGCAATTTATGCTAAATCTATTCTGCCTATGCACTATAAATGGCACAACGAAGACTGAATGACAGGACATCTGTTTATACCATGGTTTACTGAATATTTTAAGCCTACTGTTGAAACCTACAGTTCAAAAAATGTCTTTTCATTTCAAAATATTAGTTGTCATTGGCAATGCACTTGGTTAACCAAGAGCTCTGACGGAGAGCAAGGAGATTCATGCTGTTTTCATGCCTGCAAACATAACATTCTCCCCCCATAGATCAAGGATTAGTTGTGATTTTCAAGTCTCCCTATTTAAGAAATACATTTTGTAAGGCTATAGCTTCTATAGATAGTGATTCTTCTGATGGATCTGGGCAAAGTGAACTGAAAGCCGTCTGGAAAGAACTCACTATTCCAGATGTGATTAAGAACATTCGCGATTCTGGTCAGGAGATCGAGACCATCCTGGCTAACACAGTGAAACCCCGTCTCTACTAAAAATGCAAAAAAATTAGCCGGACGTGGTGGCGGGTGCCTGTAGTCCCAGCTACTCGGGAGGCTGAGGTAGGAGAGTGGTGTGAACCCGGGAGGCAGAGCTTGAGGCAGAGCTTGCAGTGAGCTGAGACTGTGCCACTGCACTCCAGCCTGGGCAACAGAGCAAGTCTCCATCTCAAAAACAAACAAACAAAAACAAAACAAAACAAATTCGTGATTCATGGGGGGAGGTCAAAGTAAAATGGACAGAAATTTGGAAGAAGTGTAATTCAACACTCTTGGATGACTTTGAGGGATTCAAGCCTTCGGTGGAGGAAATGACTGCAGATGTGGTGGAAATAGCGAGAACTAGAATTATAAGTGGAGACTGAAAATGCTACTGTGTTGCTGCAATCTCATGATAAAGTTAGAATGGATGAGAAGTTGTCTTTTATGGATGAACAAAGAAAGTGGTTTATTGAGATGAAATTGTAACTACTGGTGACAACGCCGTGAACATTGATAGAATGACAAATAATTTAGAATATTACATAATCTTAGTTGATAAAACAGCAGCAGAGTTTGAGAGGATTAACTCCAGTTTTGAACGAAGTTGTACTGTGGGTAAAATGCTATTAAACAACGTGGCATTCCACAGGGAAATCTTTAGTGAAAGAAAGAACCAATCAATGAGGCAAACTTCATGATTGTATCATTTAAAAAATTTTCCACAGCTTCTCCAACCTTCAACTACCATGCTGATCAATTAGCAACCATCAACACTGAGCCAAGTCCCTCCACCAGCAAAAAGATTATGACTCTCTGAAGGCTCAGATGATTGTTATCTTTTTAGCAATAAGGTTTTTTTCTAAATTAAGATACGTACAGTTTTTTGACATAATGCTGTTGCACACAATGTACTGGAGTATTTTGTAAACATAACTTTTACAGGCACTGGAAAACCAAAAAGTTTGTGTGACTCACTTTATTGCAATATGGCTTTATTGCAGAAGTTTGGAACAGAACCCACAATATCTTCAAGGTATGCCTGCACTAAAAACACCTGAGAATCAGTATTGAGAGAACAAGTGTGCCCTCGGGAATCCATCAAAAGTAGCTTAATAGAGCAACAACATTTTTACATTAGTTATAAAATATCTACATTCTTTAAGTACAAGTATTCCTGGAAATATCTTTGGTACCTTCCTACCTCCATTAGAATATATATCATCACTATAATAAAAAAATCAGTTTATTTTTTTTCCATTTTTTTCAATATTAAATTTTGTGTGAAAAATAGCATAGAACATTGGGAGACCTTTATAAAGTTATGTGATAGCTGCTACATCATTCAGCTGCGTCCACAGGGTAGAGATAAGGGCTAACCCTGATAAAATTAAGTGAAATTGCTTCTGTCACCACTCCACATGGTTCTTTGCTTCTGTCTCTTATTAACTGTTTTTGCAGTAACTAATTAGCAAGCTGACCATAAAATGCCTTATGATGACTGAAATCTCCTTGTTCTTCACACAGGGTTATTCGACCCCTAACTGTCTGGTATCCTAAAATCTTCTTTCTATCTCTGTCTGGCTAAATTTGATAATTTCTTGAGGGAAGAATAAGAGTAGATTAGACACATTTCTTTATTTTATTGGTGCTTATTTTGTGCTAGAAATCTGTGTAGTGACAATCTTATTGTCACAAATATTATTGACTATGGGATTTTTTCATAGTTGCCACGTCACTTTTGCCTCATTTAACTTGAGATTTATGAAATGTTTACCCACCGATCAAGTGGATATTTACACTAACAGAAAAAATGCTGAGAGGCAAACAAAGTAGAATTAATACTCTTATTAGTGATTGTTACTGGGACTCGTGGTCTTCATGAAGATTCATAAGTACTCTAAATTCAATAACTATTTCATACCTAATATGAAGATAATGCACACATAATAACTTTAATATGATTTTTTTCCTCAAAGACATTTAAATATAGAAGAGAGGAAATTATACATGCATGATAATAACACAAGATCTAGCAGTGTAACAAAATTAATTTCTCCCTTAATGTTCAGTCTTGTCATAATACTCATTAATGTTAACACACACACACACACAAAACTCTCTGAAGATCTCTGAGGGAATTAGGAATTCTGATTAACCCTAAAAGAAAATCTGCCAAGATAGTCTTAGCATGTGAAAATGTCATTTTAAAAGACATTATTCATTATGCTCTGGCATAGGTACTGGGGAAGAAAAAAAAAAAAAAAAAAGGCTACCTAAAATGGTGATAGTTACATATGAAATAGTATACACAAAGAAACTTTAATGAAATGGGGTTTCACAATGCTGACCAGTCTAGCCCTGAATTCCTGGGCTCAAGCAATCGCCCCACTGCTTCCTAAGTAGCTGGGATTAAAGACATGCATCATGTTTGGCTAGATTTTTCTAAAACAATTTGGAAGACTTCTAAAATTTTCAGCTTGCAGAAAGACTGAGCTAGAAAGAATACTGTTGACATCCTGATGATAATAAAATAGCTGAACAAACTGCAAATTAACTGTTCCTTTGAAGCTATTAGAGACCTGAAATTACAGAGCAACCAAGTAATCTGAAATCTGGGGAAGGAGATGTCCAAGATATTACTTACTTGGGGCTGATTTGTAGAGAGAACACTAGTAAACACTCTCACTTGAGAACCCTAGTGGAAATCCACTGCAGCTCATGAAAAGGATCTACCCTTGAGATAGGGGCACTCATGCTTTATCTAGTTGTGAGTGGGAAGGTTTGGTAGTCTTGCCTAAATGCAGAGGTTTCCATATTGTAGGTCCTAATGGAAAGGGGAAATCAGAATAATGTAAAATGTTAAATATGGTGTAGGTGAAATTAACCAGATAAAAATCAAAACAGGCAGGAGTTTGAATTTTTGTGATAAAGCAGCCAGAATGAGCAAAGACATGGAAACAAGCCAATTGGGCTTATTACTTATTAGTTAGGATTTTAATAGGACTGCAACAGAATATATTTGGTGAGATACAATTATAGATAGGGAACCTAAGAACAACAACAGGGAAAATTCTGGCATGTTAGGGTAAATTGGATTACATTATTCTTGAATACTGGCAAATAGACATTCTAGGAAATGCAAAGGCTGATTAACTTGGAGCTGACATAGAGATCACAGATACGAGTCTGGAATTAGGTGCGAGATTGAGTATTTATTAGCTCTAAACCTATTGGAAAATACGGTAGTGGGAGAACTTACTATGAAAATAAATATAATCTAGGTATACCATTCAGCTCCAGGGATAGTGAGGCAGCAAGGAGAAATATACAGTCTACTAGGGCATGATACAATCTTTAAAACACATTTATCAAATTACAAAAGAAATCTGGGCCCTATGAACATGTAAGCAAGTCAAACAATTTATCAATCAGATAGGAAGGTCATCTATTTATTCTATTTTAGATAATTTTGGACCCAAAGCCTTTGTGAGAAGAAAAAAATCAGCAAATGTGAGTCACATTTCATGACAAGGAAACTTAATTTTCTAGGCTCCTATAACAAATTATCATATATGGGGAGTAAACTTAACAGAAATTTATTGTCTCACACATTTGGAGGTTAGCAGCTGGAATTCAAGGCATATGTTAGGGCAATGTTCTCTCTGAAGCCTTTAGGTCAGTTATTTCCTTATCTTTTCCAGCATCTCATTGCCTAGGCATTGCTTTGCTATGGGACCATCACTCCAATCTCTTCCCCTGTCTTCACACCTTCTCTCTGTGTCTGAATGTCTCTGTCTTCACATGGGATTCCTCCTGTGATGTGTCTAAATTTCCCTTTTCTCATAAGAACTCAGTCACATTAGATTAAGGTCCACCCTAATGACCTCATTTTAACTTGATTAAATCTGTAAACTCTATTCCCAAATATAGTCTCATTCCAGGTACTAGGGATTAAAACCAACATATCTCTTATTTTTTAAGGGGGAGAGGCACAATTTCAACCGCAACAGCTAGAAACAATAGAGAAAATTTATTTACAATTCTTATATTATTAGGAGAGGCAATAATAACTAACAAAAGGCAGCATAACACTAGCTAGTGTGTTCTTAGCCTTCAGTGTGTCCTAATTACTGTCCTAAGCAATCAAGAAAACTATTAGTTTAGTTAACCCTTACAGAAACCACCCGAAGTAGGTACTGTTTTTTTTTTTTTTTTTTTTTTTTTTTCCCCTAAGACCTCATAGATGATGAGTGGTAGAGCCTAGGTCTTCACCTATAGGCAACATGATTGTGTTCTTAGAGTAAGCAGGTGATTTAGTCACATGAGATTATAGAAAACAAAGTTCGTGAGATTTGTGGTATTAGCTAAATCAGTAATAGTTAGAAACTAAGAGCCATATCCATGTGATACCTTTTCATTAGAGTATCAGAAAACATGTTCTTATATTTGGAAGAATAACTCAGATATCCACAGTGAGACACCTAAGGAAATTGAAAAGAGACAGGATATGGAAAGAAAGATCTCTCATGAGATTAGCTAAAGGCTTTTAAAAGGCTTTGTTGCCCATAATGTTTATGCCAGCTTGATGTAGCTAGGAAAATTATCACTGCAAATAGTTACATTATCAAGGAAAATTATTGCATAAAACATAATAAAATACAAAGGCAAACATCTGGAAGAGGACATGGAGAAATAGAATTCAGAAGAGTAGATTAGAAATCAGGATTGTATCATGGAAAAAATTGTATTAGAATTTTTACAAAATTCTATGCACAGAGATAATAAATTGATGAGGGCAGAGAAAGGAATTCTGTATTGAGAACTGGTTGTTAAGCTTTCATAGGTCAGAAGATGTGGAATCATCACGGAAAAAGAAATTTTGTGTTTGCTGCAGATGGAAATCAAGCTGACTAAGAATGTTGATGATCAAGGGGGAGGAGAAATGGTACAGTAGCTTGTTGACACAGTACTTTGGAGAAAACCTTGTGAGTGTTTTACTAAAGAACACTAGTGTAAAATAACTACTGCTATGAATAGAGAGCCATATAATTGATTTTTCTTCATTTTCCAATTTGTAAGCATTTGGAAAGATCCAGTGATTGATTAGAAGAGGTTGAAAGCATAATAGGGTCCACTTCTATTATAAATGAAAGGTTTGCTTGGTCTTTTTATGCAAACTCAAAAGCTAAATATATGGATGTTCAGGTGTCAGCTAGAGGAAAATGCTTAATTCTCTTGAATAAGTGGTCCAAACTCTTTGATATCACTTTGTTTTCCTGGATAACATGCTGAGCAGCCTGAGTGAATGTTACTTGGTTTGAAACACAAAATGTGTTCCTGAAAAAAGTTAATAAGGAAAGACAATGTAATAGTTTCATTCAATTAAGCTTTATTGAAAACAACCAAGAAGCTGAAAATTAAATGATGCTTTGCTAAATTAATTTTTTATGAAATAAATGATTAATTTGGGATGACAAATTATTTAATTGTGATGTGATGCAAAGTATTTATTTATGTAATACTACTGTGATTACAGCAGTCATGAAGACCAAGAGCCAATCCAACACACTTTTTTGTAGGCACGCCTAACTAATTTTAGTAGAATCAGGCAGAAAAACAGACATGCAGAATAAAACAGATTTTCACCATAATCTCTGCACCCTTGTGCTGTCCATGGTCCTGGGAGAAAGACATCTCCTGCTGGGAGTTATGAATGAATATAAGCCTGTTTTGTTATTCAGAGAAGCTACGTCTGCTTGGAACTTTACACAACAGTATCACTTCATGGGGTTGTGTATCTTTGAACAGTAATTCATTACATTTTATAATCTCAGCTCTTTTAGTATTGCCATTCTTGGTACCTACACTTATTTTTTCAGTGCGTTTTTCAGAGTGTTCTCTTATTTTCTAATTGTGGCTGAAATAACATTTTCAAGCACGCCGTGCAGAGTTGTGTTGTTCCTTACACATCACACTGCATTCTTCCAGGAATTATATTTTCTTGAAAATGAAAGAATGAGAAAACAATTTTATCTTTTATTTTTCTCCCACACGTATCTTTTCCCTCAGAAATGAATTTCAATATCTTTCCGAAGAAGCCTGGGTTTTAATTATTTTCTCAGAGCCTGACAATTCAAATTTCCCAGATGATAAATTAAATGTGTAATGCTTGATTATATATCACATTTCATTTTATGCAACTGGATAATACCTACGTGAAAGTTATTCCCTGGAAACAGACCAATAAAGTACCATTCAGTACACTGCTGATTCAATACACAAAATAGTACTTCAGTATTCAGAAACAGTTAACAAAACATCATAAACTATGTAACTTACTTTGTGGAGATATTTTCATAATACCAATTTCTTCATAGTTTGCAAAGCAATTGCAAAAGTGTTATTTTGTACTCATGAAAAACCCAAGAGATATCTATTGCTGTCTCCATTTTATAAAAAAAATAAAAAAGATATTACAACGGGAAGATTTTGTTTTGCTAAAGTACCCTTGGCTGTTAAGTGGCAGGGCTGAGCATTTTACACTGACCCTCTGACAATAAGTTTAAGGCTAGTTTCTATAGTACAGCTTCCTGTAGTTTTGTACATATGAGGCTATTTAAGTCCTCTTCTGAGAAAAGAAAATATTCTCAGTGTAAGATATTAAACTAGCAGCTTTTAGTGCTTAATCTGGAAAATGCAAAGCAGAACTACCTTAAAGTGTTTGAAATTCACAAATTCTATAAAATAGTGATTGAATGAAAATATATGTAATCATAAACGGTATAAACTATTTTTTTTTTTGTCTAGGGCTTTTGAAAAAATATGATTGTTGGTTAACAGAACAAGTATTTCTCTAGCACTACAGCAGACGTTTTCTTTCTAGTGACATGCATGAGTGGGTGGTGAGTATTTCAGATCAGAACATTGAGTTCTTGTGAACAGACAAAGAATATATAATGACTGGATTTACTCTCTCTCTCTCTCTGCTAAGCTTGGACATCACACAGACTTTTAGAAGTAAACGCCAATCCTTCTTTAAAAGGAAAACAAGAAAGCAATCCTAGATAAACCTTGGCTACAGATAACCTCTACAAAATATCATTTCTTTATGCTTTTTTTAAAGAATAATTCCAAAATGCTTAATCAGACAAGTATTAAATTTTATTTTCTCCTTTGTGAGCATTGGATAAAATGAAAATGTGTTTTGGTTATAATTAAATACATATGTCAAGTGCTAAGGAGATATTTCTTCTCTTGTATTCTACTTAAGAAAGATGCAGGTACGATTTTGGAAAAGGATGTCTAGTAAGTCAAGAATAGTTTTTCATTTTCATGGGAGGTTAGGTTCAATAAAGAAGCAAAGAGAGACATAGGTTCGTTTTTTACTCTTGTATGAGTAACATACAAAACAAGAATTTACATTGAGGCCACATGTTTTTTGGGCAAATAAGACATATCCTTCTTTCCTTCTTTCTTTCTTTCTTTTTTTTTTTTTTTTTTTTTAAGGTGGAGTTTCTCTCTTGTTGCCCAAGCTGGAGTGCAGGGACACGATCTTGGCTCACTGCAACCTCTGCCACCCGGGTTCAAGTGATTCTTCTGCCTCAGCCTCTCAAGTAGCTGGGGCTATAGGCACTTGCCACCAGGTCCAGCTATTTTTTTTTTTTTTTTTTTTTTTTTTTTTTGTATTTTTAGTGGAAACGGGATTTCACCATGTTTGCCAGACTGATCTCGAATTGCTGACCTCAGAAGACCTGCCCGCCTCTGGGATTACAGGTGTGAGCCACTGCGCCCAACCTTCTTTATTTGTTTTTGTTTTTGTTTTAACATAACTCTTCACATTTCAGAGAAGTGAAAGCAATATTTTACTTCAGGTTTATAGAATTTGGAGTTGTCATCTTCTTGGCAGAAAAACTGAGTAATCTGCTTGTAATGTTTGTGTACTACATATTATACATGTGAATATGCACAATTTACTCACATTTACTGTGCATCAGGCATCAGTTTCCCCTTCTGAAAAGAATAAAAAAGCAAAAATGAAGAATTAACTTGATAATTGATTGAAAAAAAATATTAATTTTTGGTTATTTCCTGGTAAAATTACAGAGAGTGTTCCAGGCTAAGGAAAAAAATGCTAAAGTAAATGAACATTGTTTTTTTTTTTTTTCTTTTTTTTCCCCCCTTTTGAAAATGTAAAAGGGGACTAGAAGAAATACATGTTCAGTATTAGATAAAAGATTTTCAAAACTATATCTGTCATCCTTAGCTCCTCACTTACTCCAAGTTTATGTAGAAAAGACTAGAGATTCAGTCGATTTGAGAAGGGGATGCCTTTGACTTGAAAAGACTTGTCAGTGTCCTCTGCATTTTACATCTCTTTGCTGTCTCCAAGAGCAAGGGATTTTTTTTTCTTATTTCAAGATGAGCTCAGGAAGTTTCACGAGATTTGATGAGATAGGGAAGGCTGGTCTATACAGAGACGAGACTGACATCAATTGTTGCTCCAACAAGATGCTTTCTTAGCTGAAAATCTTGGCTTGTTCTGTGTTGCTATTGGAGATGTGTGCCGAAATGGATTTTAGGCTCATGGAGCCTGCCCTTCTGAAGAGTTTGATCAATGCAAACACAGACTCACATCTTTTGTCTGGGAAAGTCTCAAGGTACTAGACTGGCTTGGCTGAATTCACCTGCAGTGACAGAGCAAAGGTAATATTGCAGCGAGAATTCTGTGCCTCTAGAGATGAAACTAAAGCTGTGTCTCCAGTGGTCAACTCGAAGGGACATCCCCTTTGCAAGGAGATGGCAATGTTGGAGGTCTCCTCTGCAGAGTAAATTGCCTTTAAAAGATCCCCAGTGCACTCTCATGAAAGAATAAAAATAACATTTGAGTATATTTGCCATTGAGAGTATACCAATGCTAGATTACAAATACACCAGCCAGGACTGAGTATGGTGCCTCATGCCTGTAATCCCAGCACTTTGGGATGCCAAGCTGGGCAGATCACTTAAAGTCAGGGGTTTGAGACCAGTCTGGCCAACATGGCAAAATTCCATCTCTAGAAAAAATAAATATTTGCTAGGCATGGTAGGGTGTGCCTGTAATCTCTGCTACTAGGAAGGCTGAGGCATGAGAATCGCTTGAACTCCACGAGTTGGAGGTTGCATTGAGCCAAAATCTGCCCACTGCACCCCAGTCTGGGTGACAGAGTGAGGCTCCCTCTTAAAAACAAAATCAACAACAAAACACCAGCCACCAGGTAGTACCTTCCCCAGCCCATTGTCACACTTGCCTCTCTATTCCATCCCCAGAGGAGCCAGAGGCAGCCCAATCTAGCAAGGAGAAGCAGTGGATGCCTCAGGAAGGGATACCATACCTTTTCCTACTGCTCTTTGGAATTTTCACACCAGAGTCCAGTCAGAAGATGTGCTTAAAATGAATGATAGCTATAATATTGATATTAATGTTAGCTGGACTTCTTTAATACATGAAAATGAGCTTTCTAATATCTGAAAGTAAGCAAGAATAATTTTGCATATGAACATAGTATCCAGGGGCAAGAAGGCAAGATCTAACAGAGATTACTTAAAGAAAGAGGTAAGAAAGGAATATAGTTTTTATACATTGTACAGCACTGAGTTCAGCTTTGTAAAAATATCAGTACTGCCTTACCAATTACACTTTCAAAAAATTACTCAAAGTATTACTCAAATATGTCTTTGATCCTCATTGAGTTCATATTAGTCCAAACCACTGACTTGGCTCGCTTAAATGATTGTACCAGTTCCTGATTTGATCCAACCATGGTCTGAAAATTTAGAGCAGCAGGAAGACAGTGTGATATCCCTTCCTGAGGCACCCACTGCTTCTCATTAGATTGCGCTGCCTCTGGCCCCTCTGGGGATGGGCAATAGGAAGGGAGGTGAGGCAGTGGGCTAGGGGAGGTATTACCTAGCTGGTATATTTGTAATCTAACATTGGTATACTCTCGAAGGCACATAGACTCATGTGCTTTGATATTATTTCATGGGAGTGCACTGAGCATCTTTTAAAGGCAATTTCTCTACAGAGGAGACCTCCAACATTGCTATTTCCTTGCAAATGGGATTTACCTTCAAGTTGACCACTGGAGACAGAGCTTTGGTTTTATCCCTAGAGGCACAGAAACTCAGCACAACCTCTCCCTGCAACATTCCCTTTGCTCTGCCACTGCAGGTGATTCCAGCCACTCCTATTGTTTTTCCTCCCCTATTTAACTCTACAGAGCAAGAAAAGTGATTTTCTCAGAAAATAATTTAGGTCACATGTAACTTCTTTGCTTAAACATTTCAATGGCTCCATATTACATTTACTACAAAATCTAGACTGACTTGGCCCACATGATCAATTCTTCACATGTTTCTCTTCCTCCTCCTCTGTAAGCAACCTCCCCATTTATTACCTGTGCTTCAGACTCCCTAAACTCCTCTGATCATATTCCGGCTATTGGTAAGCTCTTTCTTGCATATGATTCCCAGTGTCTCTTCTCTCCATCTCTGCAGGTAGCCAAATTATCCAAGTCTACATTCCCTCTTCAAAGAAGACTTCCTTGACCTTCCTACATAAATGAAGTTTCCTATGCATTACTTCATCTCAGCTAATTATTTTCTTCTTAACAGTAGTTGTTTGTGACTCCTCACCCTATTATCAAAAATATTAATTGTATGCTTAGGTTTTTTTTGCTTTTTTTTTTTTTGGTGTTAAAAACAGTGACTCTGCACTTCAAACAGTGTCTGCACATGGTAGATGTTCAATGGAATGAACTCTCATGTTACTATCATTATCTTTTGGAGGCCTACAAAGAGCTGTGAAATGAAGACATACATAAAAAAAAAAACTTAACTACTTACTATTTATGCCATTATTAACTTGACCTTTTTTTTGTCAGTAAGATCTAGGTTTAAAAATTGTGCTCTGTGTGAATTTCAGCACATTTAACTAAAATCTTGGCCTTTTATTTGTTAAATAATAATATAGTAATACTTGGCCAAACAATCTATTCAATAAAACACAATATTTAAAGAGCCTAAGACTTAAAGTCCAAGGTTACGATTAAACTCCTGTTTCTTCTTCAAACATACAAAAGATGTTACATATTTAAAAGTCACATAGATTACTATTTTTATAAATAGGTAAATTTGTATCCAGAATATATTCATAACTAAATACATATCTGTTTACCACAAAAACTACTGACACGAAATGTGGTATGTGAGTTAAAGTCAAAGAAATACATGGAAATGTCTCGAGTATCACTGCTCTGTAGGATTTAGATGGTAGAACCCCCAGAGATGACTGATGGGTGAACACAGACAACAAAAAATACATTTTTAAAAGACTCTGGACCATAATTTGTATTGGTAAAATGAAAATTCAAGTTCAATTGTAAAACTAACACCAGAAAAGACAACCAATAACACTATTATTAAGAAATTAATTCATTCCTGATAATAGCAAATTATGTCAAATTATTCAATTGACTTTAATATAAATATGCCAAAGGTCATCTGATATATTACAACTTTAATAGGTATAAAAATTATGAGAAATCTTGTAAAAATGCATTATCTGAATCAATAAATTTGAATTGAGACCTAGAATTATGTATTTCCTAGAAACTCCCAGGTAATACTAATGCTGGTGTTCTGAGAACCACATTTACTATAACAAGTCTTTAGAATGAGGTAATAAGTACATCTAATAAGGAATAAATTGGAAATCCTGGAAATGAAAATAATAGACAGTGATATCAAACAATTCAAAATATATAAGAAGCTCTAGACTGGAAAAAGCCAAAGACAAAATTCACATTGAGGCATTCAGAGAAGATTCAGTCCACAAAGATAATGAGAAAAAATACATAAAACAAGAATTAACAGACACAAAGGACATATTAATCCTCCAAAAGAAGCATCCTCTTCTGAATTATCATGGATAAAAAGCAGAATGAGAAACATAAAGCAAAAATTCCTAATAACTCACAAAGAAAAAGGTTACTTCTAATGGAAGTGTAATAATGCACCAGGAGACTTATCTTCAGCAATTAGAGGTGTCAGAAGCAGGAAGGGAAGCAAAGTAAGCATATTCTGAGAATTGTGTCCGCAGATAAAAAGCAAAGGCTTTTCAGATATATAAAACCTAAATAGTGTAATACTCATGGACCTACAGTGAAGTAATCACCAAATAACTTACTTCTGTGAGAATAAGAGAATCAAGAAGTCAGATGGAAATATATATATATATATGTATATATGTGTGTATATATGTATGTATATGTGTGTATGTATATATGTGTATATATATGTATATATATTTGGCTCAAATACATATATATAGAGAGAGAGAGAGTCAAAAGAATGGTAACATATACAACATATACCAGTAGGCAAATCTCTGCCTATGTAAATTGGTTAATTTTGTGTGTGACCTTAACTGGACCATTAGGTGCCCAGATATTTGGTTAAACATTATTCTGATTATGTTTCTGAAAGTATTTCTAGATAAGATTAATGTTTAAATGAATATACTGAGTAAAGCTGATTTTTTCATCTGAATGTGAATGGACATTATTCAATCTGTTGAAGGCCAGAATACAACATAAGGCAGAGTAAGGAAGAATTCACTCTGAATGACTGTTTTCAAGCTGGGACTTAGGTCTCCTGCCTTCAGGCTTGGTCTCAGATTGGACTTACACCTTCAGCTCTTCTGGTTTTTGGACTCAGAATAGGATTGGGGCTTAAACTGTCAGATTTCCTGGTTCTCAGGTCTTTGGATCCTGATTGGAATGATGTCATTGGCTTTCCAGAGTCTTTAGCTTGCTGACTGCACATCTTGGAAGTTCTCAGCTTTCATAATCAATTACAATTGAATATGAGGTGATTCTTTATATATACATTTCTTATATGTGTACCAATTTCTTATATATATTGCATATTTATATGTTTCTATATTTCTTATAAGTATACATATATATTTCTTCTATTTTATCTCTCTGGAAGACTGATTATCTACTTATTGATCTATCAATCTACCTATAAGGGTAAAAACTAAACAAATGTCTTAATTTAGTCAGTTGTAACCAGTGAAATAGGAAGGGACTGTTCTGTATGAATCCTGTCTAGGTGTGGTTTTGGTTTATAAAGAAGCTAAATATGTGCTGATTAATGTCTACTAAAAATAAATATACAAATATAAAATACTGATTAATAGACATTAATCAGTATATATTTATATTTATATATTTGTATTTGTCAATTAAAAGTAATGTACACATTGCAAAATGTACACATTAAATACATTCAGTTATTTGGCTCAACACACACAGAAAAAAATCAAGACATATTTATATTTTAACAAGAAACAAAGGAAATTTTAAAGATATTACACAATAAATAGATACCCACAAGAGAGCAAAAATAAACTGAAGTATAATCATTATCATTAAAATGTAATGTGCTTGTTATATTTAACAAAGACTATCCAATTGGATTTAAAAATACTATCTACAAGTTTTTTTGGAGAGATGCCTAAAATACAGGAGCTTAAAGATTGAATAAAGAGAATAAACATAACAGGGAAAGAGGGGGGAGAGAGAGAGAGAGAGGAGAGAGAGCACCGTGATCTAACAATGTTAATAGTATTCAAAATATAATGAATCTTCTCCTAACGGTGTATATAAGTAGGCATGAGTATAAGAGTAACAGTTCACTGAGGATATGTAAAAATCATAAGAACATAGCAATATAACTTTAAAATGTTTAATTCTCACTACCAGGTATATACAAAAGAAACTCAAATCAGTATGCCAAAGAAATGTCTGCAGTCCCATTTATTGTAGCATTATTCACGATAGTCAAGATGTGTGAACAACCTGTGTTGTTAACAACTGAATGGATTTAAGAATGGGATATATATACTCAAATACTATTCCACACTTAAAAACAGGAAATTCTATCATATGGGATAACATGGATGAACCCAGTGGTCATTATGTTAAGTGAAATAACCCAGGCATAGAGAAACAAATGTTATATGATCTCACTTGTATG
This sequence comes from Rhinopithecus bieti, assembly GCF_001698545.2. Classification (NCBI taxonomy): domain Eukaryota; kingdom Metazoa; phylum Chordata; class Mammalia; order Primates; family Cercopithecidae; genus Rhinopithecus; species Rhinopithecus bieti. The sequence continues at coordinate 1,439,642 of NW_016803397.1, forward strand.
TAAGATAGAAAACAGTAGCACTCCTAGAAAGCAAAACGGTGGACACAATAGGCTTAGAGGGAGGGGTGAAATGGAAAGGGGAGTTGTCCAATATGTACAGTTACAGTTAGATAAGAGGAATCAGTTCTGGTATTTCATTGTACAATAGAGGAACTATAGTTAATATTTTCTATATTTTAAAATTTCTGGAATAAAGTATTTTGAATATTTGCACCACAAAGAAATGAATGTTTGAGATGATGAGTATGCTAATTATTCTGATTTGATCATTACAAAATGTATATATATGGAAACATCACACTGGACCTCATAAATATGCACAATTTATATTTGTCAATTAAAAGTAAAATTTAAAATAAAATATGTAGCCAGGCGTGGTGGCTCACAACTGTAAACCCAGCACTTTGGGAGGCCGAGGAGGGTGGATGACCTAAGGTCAGGAGTTCGAGACCAGCCTGACCAATATGGTGAAACCCTGTCTCTACTAAAAATAAAAAAAATTAGCTGGGTATGGTGGTGGGTGCCTGTAGTCCCAGCTACTCTGGAGGCTGAGACAGGAGAATTGCTTGAACCCAGGAGGTAGAAGTTGCAGTGAGCCGAGATCACGCCAATGCACTCTAGGCCTGGGTGAAAGAGTGAGAGTCCATCTCAAAAAATAAAAATAAATAAAATAAATAATTTAAAGTTTCATAGAATTATAAGGCAATGTTTTTAACATAGCTATGATACTTGCAGATTTTAATATATTTCTTAAAATTTTAGATAAATTTGATAAAATGTTAGTAAGGATATTTAATATTTGACAACACAATCCATCTGATCGAACATGGATGTTAACCCCTGACATACATAATAAGACATACATTCTTTTCAGGGACACATGAAGTATATTTTAAATGGATGATTAGGTATTTACAAAGAAAATCTTAAAAATACAATTTTATAGAAAAGCAATGCAATGAAATATCAAGTTTTAATCAGAAAAAATTCATTTGAAAATGCGCATTTCTAAATAATTGTAAACAGAAATTCATATGAGAAACTATAAATATTTAGAACTTAATAAAATGAATGTAATACATGTTTACATTTTGTTAGATTTGGTCAAAGTCCTGATTAGAGGCAAATTATAGTGGTAAATGTATGAGTTAAAGAGGAAGAAATCATGAAATTATATTAGTTAAATACTGTAATTCATGAAAATTAAAAATATGGAGTAAACAGAAAAGTAGGAGAAAGTAAATGATAAATATCTGATATTAATAAACAGAAATATTAAATCTTGGGAGAAGGAACCATAGAGATAATAACAAAACCAAAATATAATTCTTTGAAAAATTAAGATACAAAATAATTCGTCAAAGCAAACTAGAAAAAAAAAACATAAAGAAGCAAAACAATAGAGTTAGACTGGTGGAAGTTTAAAAATCTTAAAACTCTGAAAGGATACTTGAAAAAGAGATAAGAATATTTCAAAATAAATTATCAGTTAATATTAATGAAATACAGAACCATTACTCAAATCAGTGGCCAAAATATTTCTTCAAAAGTTTTAGAAAATATCTGGCCCATATAGCTTTTAATGTTTTAAAAAAATATTTCAACAAATAGACAATATTTATTGTATTCAAACTATTCAAAGAATAGAAAAAAAGGAAGTATTCCATAACACATATCATGAGACCTATGTAATCTCAATGATAAAACTGGATAAAATTAGAACCAGAAAATGCAATTGTAGAGCAAACTCATTTGTGAACATAGATGTAGAAAGCGTGCACACTGTTACCAAATTGAAACCTGCATTGTTTTTGTATAAATCACATTTAAAGTAAATCATATTTAAATTCGTTTTGTTCTAGCATAGCAAAGAGCTTTAGTATAAACAAATTGACAGTATATTTATACCTTTAAAAATAACAAGATAATCTTAGTTGTTGCATTGAAATGTTTGGTAAAAATTCAGCTATTACTCATGAATAAAAGCAAAGACAGAAACAAAACACTTAGCAAATCATATCTTGAATGTTCCTTAACCTGATAAAAATATACTTGTTAAGAATCTGTATTACATATTATCTTTATTGATGAATCTTTAGTGATATTGTAAAATCCTGTAACAGTACTCAATTCAAACTAAAAGTGATCTATTTTAGCAATTTGTGATGTCCCTTATAATAAAGTGGTAGTGGTCAGAGTACACACAAAGGATAATTTGTCAAGGCAGGCTGTCAGGTCATTTAGCTTTATTGAATAAGCACAGACACACACACACATACACGTTAAATATATTGTGTATATATATTGTAAATATAAGTATATGTACATCATATATATTATATGCAATGTTCCTTCTCTTACATCATGGAATGGGAGAACATTTAAAGAGAGGACAGTCATATATATATATATTATATGACTAAAAGAACATTGCAGACAGCTTGAAATTATTGGCATGAGAATGGGTAGAGAAAAGCTAAACATCTTTTAGTAGATTCAGTTGAGCCCAAGGAAAACAAGAATCTGACTCAGAAGACTTGCCTGCCTAACATCTACATATCTTTTTCACATATATTCCTGATTGTAGTTGTAGTAGGTTAGGTCAAAACAGACACTCTCAATGTTTTGTTTTGTTTTTTTTTGTTTTTTTTTTTTTCAATTTCAGCACAGCTGGAAGATTTATTTCATTGCATAGTAGGAAAAGTCAACAATTACAATTTAATATTCTTTCAAATATTGTTTTAAAGAGTGTACACTTTTGCTGTTAACTTCCTCGGCATTTATAGATTTATATTTTGAGTCTATTTAAATTTATTTCATGAAATTTTCATAAAGGTTAAAACTGTCTCATTTATAAATATTTAAATAGCTGCTAGATATCCCTGGTGAAAACAAATATCACATGGATGGAATATGGTACAATGATTGCTTTACTTTGTTATCAGCAAATAATAACTTACAAAAAATCAAAACTTTTATGTAAAATAACATTTTAATTACTGTGTTTATTTATGATCCTGTGATGATAGAACTCTATTGCGCATTTGACATTGAGTGATAACATTTGGTTTCTTCCAATGTCTTCACAATTACTCCATCAATAAAAAATATTCATTAAATACATTATATTTCACATATTCAATAACTTTTTAGAGTGTTCAAGAACTTCAGAATTGATCTGTATAAGATTAAAGTGATAGACTATAGTTCATGAGACACCTTCAAAGCATTGTTTTTACATATTAGAAGTACATTAAATATTTCTGTTCTATTATTAGAACCTATTATTTTTTAAAAGGATCACAATATGAATATTTTAATAGTTGTATGTTACACTTGAAAGTTTTGTTTTCTATGCATTTTAAAAATAGATCTTTTTTCTATTCCTGTAGTAAATTAACATATCAATCATATATATTTCTCATTTCTTGCCAGCATCTAATAAAAATATTCCTTTAGCCCATGCAGAAATTAAACTGGAAAGTTTTATTTTCTTTTGCCTAATGATAATATATATTTTTAAAATTTTGTATTTTGTAGTAGTTTCACATGGTGTTAAAATCTTGCTATGACATGAATCTCAAGGTTATTATTTTCTCTTATGCATGTACTCTCATCAGCTGAGAAGAAATTCTTATATTTCTGCTGCAACCTATTGCGTTTCCACCTTTTAAAAGTTTGTTATAGCCGGGCACGGTGGCTCAAGCCTGTAATGCCAGCACTTTGGGAGGCTGAGACGGGCGGATCACGAGGTCAGGAGATCGAGACCATCCGGGCTAACACGGTGAAACCCCGTCTCTACTAAAAAATACAAAAAACTAGCCGGGCGAGGTGGCGGGCGCCTGTAGTCCCAGCTACTGGGGAGGCTGAGGCAGGAGAATGGCGTAAACCCGGGAGGCGGAGCTTGCAGTGAGCTGAGATCCGGCCACTGCACTCCAGCC
>NW_016803397.1:1445749-1479749 GCF_001698545.2 Rhinopithecus bieti
TAAAAAGGGAACCTATTTTCAACCCAAATAAGTATTTTTTTCTTCAACGCTAAATATAGCTTGTTAAAAATAAACATCTGTCAAGTAACTTTTTTTGAGATTGTTTATTTTTATTAGTAAATAAATATTGAAAGTCATGATTTCATAAATTAATAGAATGATTTAGACTTTATAAAATTTTAGAAAAAGGTAATATGTTATTATATAATATATAGATATTTAGCAAATAGATAAACATTCATTGAGAATGTGTGTGGTTTACAAAAGTCTCTGAAATTTTCATTTCTAAACACATTCTTTGTGAGGTTTGAATTCTCAGTTCTCTGGAGTTGATGTGGCTCTAAAATGATATAACAATGGAAATTTTATTAATATATATTTTTAATGAGAAACTAATATTTAGAAGGCAAATGTTGAATAAACGTTTTTATATTCAAAGTTTATAATCTGGTAGATTGATTCAGATAAACACCCCAAACTTATAATGAAGACCAAAGTTAATCAAAAGCTATTTTCTCCCTATTGCTTGACTAAAGTATAGTTTCTGCTTTTACTATAAAATCCCAATTCCTTATATGAGGAGATGGTGCTTAATCTCAGATTATGGTTTGAAGCAGAATGACAAAGCAATATCAATAGTTGGCTCATTTGTGTTGTGGAGTAGTATTCAATTATATGAATATATGACAAGTTGGTTATCAGCTCACCTTTTAATGGAAATTTAGATTGCTTGTTTTCATTTATTATGAATAAAGTCACTATGAACAATCATGTAAAAGTTTTCAACTTTTGTAACCAGTTGATGGGGCGGGGGGAAGTTGAGTTCAAATACCTCTGCCCAGTGACACAGCATGGAAACATCAATAACAAATAGAGGGAGAATGTTGACATTTCTCTAATAATAAAGTTAAATCATATTTTCCTAGCAGGAGCTACAACACCTTTTATGAACCAATAAAGAAATATTTCTCTATGTCACAGAGATTTTACAAGGCAGTGCATCTAAGGCTGAATGTTTCACCTAAATGTGTGTCAATGTGCTATTTAATTTTTATCTAATTCCCAAAATATCAGGAAGAATATGAGCTATCATGCTGACAAGGATATTTTTGAAGAGTTGGGATTTGGAATGCCCTTCCCCATCCTGAAATGTTCTGTGCATCTGAAGTCTCAAGTGCTGGCTAGTACTGCTATATGGCACAGTATGTTTTTTGGAATGTATATTTCAGATAGGCTGACAAATATTACTGATAGCAGAGACCTAAAGCTTAGGATAAGATAAAGCCATGTGTGTAAGGGATAAATTTCATGAAAGAAGAGCAAAGATTTATAGCCAGCTGTTTGTAAAAATGATGCCTTAGGAAGGAAAGGAGGGGATACTTGTCAATATGGTGGACTGAACTAATGAGGGTAGGTCCTAGACACTGAAAAATTCAAAATCTCCAGGAATCATGTTTTAATATATATGATTAGGCTCAAAAGAAATGACAACGGAATCAATTCTAAGGTACAAATAAAAAGAGGGTAAAGCAGAATTGTTAGATCAAAATATTTTGATTTGTTTTAAAATGATGGCCATGCCATAGACCTTCACATTTAGCTAGAGGGAGATGAAATTGAGTATCTTGCACAAAATCATTACTGAGGAAATGCTAACTCTGCTTCTAAATGAGACTCAATTTTTACCCCAATGTCTTGTATATGAAGTAAGGAAGCAGGAGGCTTATAAGGATATGACTATGCTTAAATTGCCAATAAGTTATAGAAACTACAAATCAAAAATTATTTTTTAAATGGTGTGAATTTAGACAATCCATATGGGTTACAAAACAAATAAAATGTTTTATAGGAAAGTTTGCATATGAGGTCTTTCAAATATGACAGAAAACAACTTCCATGGTATATAATAAAGAGCTGACAAATAACTAAAGATAATAGAGAACTGTGAAGGAGACTTTAAGCATATATAAAGTGATCACACTGAAAAATGAACTAGAACCGGAAAGGAAACAAATACATTAAAAATGGGCATATCAAGAACTGGAAATTCTGTATACATGAAAATATAGTCATTGAGTGAAACAAAATACAAATAGACAAACCAAACTACTTATGAGAATTATTTTAAGATGGAAAAAATGAACTGGAAGTAAAGTGGAAAACCTGAGGAAAGAAAAGCAAGTCTTTGAATTGAGGCTTGGCAACAGAGATAATCACATGTAATGTTTTAGTCTATTTGTATATTCTTTTTGTGGGCCATGTAGTCAATTTGGAACAGTTCTAAAATGTTTTTCTCCTGTGATTTTATTTTCCTTAATTATTTGCACCACTTCCAAAACTGTACATTTGACAAATGTATGCATTGCTACTGTGGTCACCAAAATTGTAGGGGCATCAAGGAAAGTGAGCCTGTCTACCTTGAAATTGTTACTGTTGTCTTTACAGAGGTATCATCATCTCTTTGAGGGTTCTCTCAAAGTATTTGCTTTGAATGCAGTAACTCATCCCAGAGATAGAAACAGAGAATAAGAACATGTAACTCAAAACAGCATGTCTGGAGTGGCATCAGACAAATCCTACAATTCCAATACATTTTATAAGATGATGACTTTAGAACAGTAGAATAAGGAAAGGAATTTTGGCTACTGTATAATATGAGTCCCATTGTTTAAAAAGTTAGAGTTGTATGGAAGTTTAATGATGGAATGCTCATGTAAGCATGAGTTCCTATGGATATTTTATTTTTAGCATTTGACATAAACATTGAAGAATGTGTAAAATGTTGACAAAAGATAAAATAATCTTATGCAAAAATAGAAATGCCACAAGCAATGTCACATAATCTGACTTGGAAAGAGGGAACAATGTTCTTTATTGGATACTGAAAGAAAAAATGGGGTGTTAAACTAGAAAAGTGGAGGTGTAATGTGGAGATACTATAAGACAGTTTGAAATAAGGAGTGAATATTAGAAATCTAAGAAATAGATAAGAATTAAAAGTTGATTACGGAATACAGAATAAGGAAAACAGCCAGTTAGATCTACAGTTTGTAAAACTAAGGAGGACAAAAATTGTGATAAAAAGGAATTTAAAAACAGACTCACTGATGAATTAAAAGAGAACAGATATTCAAGGTATGAGGGGTTATTGTCAAATGCTGAGATGTTTTATTGAAAAGGAGTGAAAGTGGGAAAGGAGTTTAGTGGAATGTATTAAAGCAAAGGGACATTATTGAAATTAATCATTGGATGCCTATTGCTGATCTTTAATAGAGTGCTTTTTGAAGTGATAGTGGAATTTTCAGTTTTCAAAGTTAAAACGGTGTGCCAATTGTCATCTAAAAATACATTCCCTGAGCCTTTTTGGGAACATGGCTGCATCTAGCTGCTGTCAAGTCTAGAAAATGTCATTTTTAACGTATTCATGCCACTGTATTTTGAGTCTTCTTATATTGCAACCTAAACTTTATTCTAACTAAAGCAGATATTAGTATCACTAGAGGGTTGGTCCTGTGAAAGAAACTGAAAATACGTGACATTAGAATAGTGCTCAGGCAGTATAGGCAGGTAAGGTTGGAAAGCTGATAACCCTTGTTATGCCATTATAGTTGATAAATTTTCATCTTTAAAAAGGTAACTAAGCCACATTTTGTTAAGCAAATCAGGTGACTATTGAGCCTGTATTTTCGAAGAAATAATTACAAAGATCCATAATGTTAACAATATGTTGCCTGTTTCTTGTTGCTTTATGCAAATTACTACAATAAAGAGAACCTCAGATGAGATCTGACTTACTTTCAAAACAAAATGAAAGGCGAAGTCCAAAAATATGGGACTTTGCAGGGTGGCAATATCTAAATCATCTTTTTTTTTACTATCCCCAAACCAAAAGACAAAATGTCAGTCTAAAACATGTATTGATACTTCTGATTAAGATTTCTAATCCATAAAGGTATCTAAGTTTGTAGCAAACCTCAGATTTGGAGTATTGTCTTTCACTCCCATGTATTGTGTCAGAGACCTTCAAGTTGCCTCCATCAAAATAAGTTAGAAATAGGCACAGACGAGAAAATCACAAGTCAGGCTTAGGAAGTATGTCCACAAAATAACACTGATTTTTTTTTTCCTGGCATATTAGTACTGAGGGGAAGCAAATAGGCCATGGGTCTAAAAATTTTTGAGAGCAATTACAAAGAGATCACAAGACTGACCTAAAAATTTTTATTGTTTATCTCTAAAACTATTCTCAGGCTCCCAGAACTGCACCTGCAAAAAGTAGTTTGTGTAAGTATGCAGCCTCCAAGGAGAATATAGATTCATTCTTCAGATGTAGCCACAGAAGCTAATGAACACAAGGATTAACCTCCCAGAAGGGAGAGACATGTGCCATGGAAGACAGAGGAAGAGATCGTTTTTCTCACAGCTCAGAATCTGAGTCTACCCAATACTCAACTTTCTACAGTCTGCCTTTATTAGTTCTTCCCAAAAAGACATCATCATTATGTATGAACTGACTTGTTTCCCATTCTATTTTCTCAATGAATTCTTTTTAACTGCAGTAATTTTGTTTCTGTTCCACTCTCATGTATTATTTTCATCAGCAACTTCAGACCCAGGCAAGAAGGGGTGCTGCTTTGGACTCCATATTTTGTCAAACTCACTTCGATCCTTCCCCAGCCTAACCCCAGTTTTCAAGGTAAGAATTGCATAGGCCAAAGGGCAGTGATGCTTTTGTCTAGTTGAAGAATAGGCTCCACTTCTGGGCCATGCTTTGAATGTCTAATAGTCCACAGAGCCCTGCTCAAATAGATCCTAACTGGCTTCCAGGTATTTTACAGACCTGCTACCCGTGTCATCTTTCTGAAAGTTGCTGGCCTTAACTTAAACCCAAGAACTGGCTAAGGGCAGCAATGTAGTCTGGCTTGCAAACTGGGGTGTCACCTGATTAATCGTAAGAGAAGGGAGTGAAGAGAAGAGAGGGTCATGGTTACAAATTCAGAGCTAGGGTTATCTTTCCTCATGTTTTCATATATTCTAGGATATAAAAACAAGAATCTGAGGATTCTGCATTTGTCAACATAAGTGAATAGAATGTATTATATTTAACGGTCTAATGTGTTTGGTTTATAGATTTTTAATTTTATTTATTTATTTATTTTTTGAGAAGCTGGATTGCAGTGGCACAACCTGGGCTCAGTGTAACTTCCATCTCCCAGGCTCAAGAGATCCTCCCACCTCAGCGTCTCAAGTAGCTGGGACTACAGGAACGTGCCACCATGCCTGGCTAAGATGGATTTTTTTGTCAAGATGGGGTTTCACTATGTGGCTCAGGCTGGTCTCAAACTCCAGTACTCCAGGGATCCTCCTGCCTAGGCCCCCCCAAAGTGTTGGGATTACAGGCGTGAGCCACTGCACCCGGGCTGTTTGTAATTATTTAATATTGTTTGTCTTAACCATATATCAAGTTGTTTATAAACAACATAAATTTATTTCGCACAGTTTTGTAAGTTGGAAAATCCACAATTAAGGTGTCAGCAGATTTGATGTCTGGGGAGGGCCCACTTTCCCATAATGACACCCTCTCACTCTGTCTTCACAGGGTGAAAGGGGTTAGCTAGCTTTTTGAGGTCTTTTTGTAAGGGCACTAATCCCCTTCACAGAGGCTCTGCCCTCCTCATCTAGTCACCTCCCAAAGGCCCCACCTCGTAATAGCATCACATTAAGGATTAGGTTTTAATGTATGATTTTTGGAGGGACACGAACATTCAAACCATTGCATAGGTATAGGATATGTAAGACTACATATATGGTATTTTTCTTGCCCCATAAATATTGTCACATACCTGAATATGTCTGTATAAATCCAAATATGTTGGATATAGAGGACAGATTATTCTTATATTAGTTTATAAATTGCCAGAATATAGGATCTGTTACAGAACCTAATAGAGAGGGATGCCCATTAACCACAGATTCTGAGATTTGTGCTGGAAGAGGTAATAGGCTAGGACCTTGGGCTTTGTCCTTTGGAGGAAGAATGAGTTCACTTTGTTGGAAGCAGAGTGTGCACTGATAAATGGTTGCCATAGGACGGACTCTGGCAGCCTACCAGTTATTCCCTTCCAATGTTTTCCCCTCTTTTTCTGGGCATGTGGCTACAGAGCTGTGAACGATTTCTGTTGTCATCACACGTATCAGCCATGTGAGGCTCTGTAATAAGTTCTCACCAATGGAATATGACCAAAGTAATGTGTTCATTAGGTTAAAAGGAGATTTCTTACTCTGGTCTTGCTCACTTTTCCCTTCCTGCAGACTGAAGTGTAGATATGGTAGAGGTGCAGCATCAGTCATGCTGATGAAGACAGCATCCATGGGATTGATGGAGGAAGAAAATGCACTCAATAAAAATTCACAGAGAAAAGCTGCCTTACGTGCGTGAGACAAACTTCACTCTTTAAGCGATTGTATTTTTCCCCCAGCAGTTTAGCCTTTAGTCTAAGAAAACTGCTTAGAAAAATATGGCCTTATTGTTACTCATTTAAAGTGGGCAAATGAGTTATTATGGGCAAATGAAGTTATTATGATGAGCACAAACTACTTGTCTATCTTTCATTAGAGTAGCTATGGGACAGAATGTGTAGACAGAACTCAGTTATAATGTCATTTTTTTTTTTTCGTATAACTCCTCTCATGCTTGGGAAGTAAGATATTAGAATTCTAGGAAGACTCAGATTTATGTAGTCATTTGGAACCTTATGGATATCTTCTTCAACTTTCAGAAAATATTACATATATATACACACAATAGTTTATAGAAAATTTAGTATAGTGTCTAATATAGGATTTATGTATAGTACATAGTATACAGATTATATAGAGTATAGAAACTATATGACATATAGAGCATTTACAGTAATACTGTATATTACTCTTCATGTATTTATTAATTTTAATATCTATTTCAATTTACTTTTCACACATTCACAACATTTATGTTTTCTAGAAGTATTTTAAAATTTCTATTTTTACAATTCACAGAATAATAAAATTACTCAGTTGTTTTAAAATTAGGTAGAAAATAGTAACTTATAAGAAATTACCTAGAAGCACATCATTAACTTTATGAATGTATAAATGAGTTTGTCATTTGCTAGAAGCCAATGAGATACATGCTTGGTGTTTAATCTGTCAAGCATTACTTTTTGAAAATATTAAGCAGAGACATCTTCTAAATCTGAGTCATAGACCAAGTCTCAGTCTCTCTCTATGTACATAATATATAATATACTCTATATATGTATATATCACACCCATACACACACACATGCACACTGTTAGGATCAGTTGGTTTATATGTTTTTAAGTCATGTATCTTTTAACTGAAATTCTGTCTAGATGTTCTATCCATTATTGAAAGTGGGGTATTCAAGTCTCCATCTATTAATGTAGAACTATCTATTCTTACATTCAAGTTTGTCAGTACTTGCTTCATATTATTTTAGGACTATGTTTTGAGAATATATGTTTATAATTACATCTTCTTAATGAATTGACACTTTTTAAAATATACACCTCCCTCTTCCTCATATACCAGTTATAAATTTACCAGTTATAAATATTACCACCATAGCTTGCTTTTTGGTTGATATTGGTATGGAATATCTTTTTCTACCCTTTAACTTTCAATCTGAGTCTTTAGATCTAATGTGAGTCTCTTGAAGTTGTGTCGTTTTTGGAATTCACTCTATTTTGTCTTTTGATTGAAGAGTTTGATACATTTCTATTTCAAGTAATTATTGATTTACAAAGGACTTCTGCCATTTTGCTGTTTTTTTCTATATAACTATATATACTTTGCTCTCATTTTCTCTGTTATTACCTTTTCTGTTTGCTTTTAGTTAAGTTTGCAAATAGGGCGCTACTTAATTCCCTTCCCTCATTTTTTGTGTATTATTTTGTGGATATTTTCTCTGTGCTTATTATAGGTATAATGTTCAAGATCCTATATTTATCACAATGTACTTTGAACTAAAGTTAACATCCCCAGCATGCAAATACCCTACTCCTATGTAACTTCACTCCCTTTTATGTTGTTTCTCTTATAAGTTACACATTTCTACATTTTATGCTTAGAAGTATAATGATTTTTATATAATTATAGTTATTTTGATATTGTTTCTGCTAGAAATTATTTAAGAAACAGTTATAAATAAATACAGTAATATTGGCTTTTATATTTAATTACACATTTTGATAATTTCAAATATTCTACAGTTTTGTTCTCAAACTGTATTTTCTGCTTGCTCAAATCTTCTGTCTTTTAAAATGTCTATTATAATTTTAGCTCCAGAATTTATGTTTAGTTCTCTTTGGAATTTATTTCTTTCTTACATTCCATTTTGCTTGTGCATCATTTTCATGATTTAATTCTTTATGTTTTTACTTTTATGTTTTTCTGTGAAGACAGTTATGTACCACATAATGATATTTCAGTCAATGGGGAACCAACCACATTTATGATTGTCCTCCCATAGGATTATAATATTGTATTTTGACTGTACCTTTTCTATCTTTATACATGTTTAGATACACAATACTTCTCACTGTGTTACAGTCACCTACAATATTTAGTATAGTAATATTCAGTACAGGTTTCTAGCCTGGGAGCAATAGGCTACACCATATAGTCTAGACATATAGTACGTTATACCATCTAGCTTTACGTGAATACAATCTGATGATGCACATTGACAAAATTGTCTAATAATGCATTTCTTAGGACATATTCCCATTGGTAAGAACATATAACTGTATATTTAAAACCTTTTCTAGTAAATCCAATGTCTGGACTTCCTCAGGGACAGTTTCTGTCCATTTATTTTGTTCTGTTACATGGGCCATATTTTCCTATTTGTTAGCCTTGTGATTTTTGTAGAAACCTGGATATTTGGATATTACTGTGTGGTAACTTGGAGATTCTCTCCTGTCCTCAAAGTTTGTTATTTTCTGGTTGAGACTGTAGTAGACGTCTGTTTAATTACTTTCTAACCTATTTTGCAGACTGAATAGTCTTTTCTTGTGTGATAACTGACATGTTTGTTCTTTAGCTTGTGTTCAGCTATAGTATTGGCATATTTTTTTTTGTTTTTATTACCAGGATCTAAAACAAACAAGCAAGCAAACAAAAAATGCTTCTCCCAATATTTGAGATTAGCTCTGTGCGATAAACACAGACGTTTAACCAGACTTGCATTAAGTCTATTGATTAGCCTGAGATAAAAGCTTTGGGTCTTGTTGAGCATGTCTCTTGCCCTGGACATATATGTGGCTTTCTTAATTGCCTTGTATGCATGGATGCTTTTGAATGTCTTAAATTTTCAAAGAAAGTCTCCCCTAGCTGTTCCTCCTCAGCCTTAGGTAGTTTATTACATGTTTAGAACATAATATTTTGTCCAGGTATTTTTGATTTATTAGATCATTTTGTAGTTTTTTGTTTGTTTGTTTGAGACGGAGTTTCACGCTTGTTGCCCAGGCTGGAGTACAATGGTGCCATCTTGGCTTACCACAACCTCCGCCTCCCAGGTTCATGTGATTCTCCTGCCTCATCCTCCCAAGTAGCTGGGATTACAGGCATGCACCACCACATCTGGCTAATTTTGTGTTTTAGTAGAGACGCGGTTTCTCCCATGTTGGTCAAACTGGTCTCGAACTCCTGACCTCAGGTGATCCGCCCACCTCGGCCTCCCAAAGTGCTGGGATTACAGGAGTGAGCCACCATGCCTGGTCCATCTTGTGGTTATTTTGAATGATGCTCATTCTTTTTCCAGCCTGAATTCTTAATTAACTGAAAGATTGCTGAGCACCTTGTCTCAATCCTTCAAGTAGTCTTCAAAGAGTTTATAGCAGGCATGCACAATAATTTGCAAATGAGGTTTGTTCCACTCTCTTCAGTCCCAGGACCCAGGGTCCTACACTGGGAGCATAAGCTACCTTCAAGACTGTTACCATGCTGTGAAGGGGTGGAGCAAGGGAAAGCAAAATATCACAAATATTTTATTTTTTATATCAGCTATCTTTTCTTGAGTCAGCATTTGCTTTGTTGCTTTGTTGCAGCATTTCTTGCTGTAAACCTGGAACTATTTTTTAAAAATTCTAATGAAGTTGTATCTGACTGGTTATGCTTATTTTCAATGTTTTATGGAGAGATGATAGTTAAATCTGGCCATTCCATTTTGCTGAGGTCATCCTCTCTCTAAATATGCCTCCCTAATCCTAATACAGGAGATTGCAAGAGGACAACTTGGCTCTAAAATCGATGCATGAACATGCCATTGGAATTGACCTTGCCAAAAGATGCCTCCCTAAATCCACAAGAACCTCCTTGTTTGAACACAGGTAGGCACTTAGAATTTTTTGGTATATTTTTGACCCACAGGGTGTTTAGAAGTGTTTTGTTTAATTTGAATATATTTGTGAATTTCCAGGAGACTTTTCTTGTAGATAATTCTGATTTTATTCCATTTTGTTTGGAGTATATTCCTGATCTCTACTGCTTTACATTTACTCATTCTGTTTGAGGCTTGGCGTTTGATCTATTCTGGAAAATGTACCATGAGCACTTGGGAAGAATGTGTACTCTGTTGTTGTTGGGTCAAGTGTTCAATGCATATTTATTGGGTCTTGTTGATTGTTAACTTTACTACTGCCTTGTTAGTCTTCTTCATAGTTGCTCTAACCATTATTAAAAGAAGGACATTGAAGTCTCCAATTATTGTGGAAATGTCTTTTCTCCCCTGACTTCTGTCAGTTTTGCTTAGTGTACTGTTATCGCTTTTTAGGTACATATATATTCATAATTCTAATCTATTTCTAATGAGTTGATTATTGTATGATTATCAAATATCCCTCTTTTTCTTTTGGTAACTGTTTTGGTGTTACTTTATTTGGTATTGGTATAGCCACCAGATTTCTTGTGTTGCCAACAAGAAATACTATATTCCATTATTTTACTTTCGATTTTTTGTATGTTTAAATCTAAAATGTGTTTTGTATAGAAAACATATATTTGGAACTTTTTAAAAATTTAATTTGACAATTTCTGCCTTTTGGTTGGATTTTTAATTTGTTCACATTTAATATCATTGCTGATAAGGTTTGTGATACTGACATATGCGATTTTGCTATTTTTTGTATGTCTCATGTTATCTTTTTTACTGCTTTCTTTTGCATTGAGCATACATTTTCTATTGTAATGTTTTAGATTTATTTAATACCTTACTCTTTTTTTAAAAAACATTTTCTTAGTGATTTCTCTAGGGTTTACTCTTTACAGCTTAACAGAATCTACTTTATATTAATACTAACGTAATTGTCATGAGATACAGAAATGTTATTTCAATATAGCTCTATGCCTTCTTCCATTTTTGTGCTATTATTGTTTTATACATTACATTTATGTATGTAAAAAACCCAAACTTGCATTTTATTATTATTGCTGTACATGCATTCATCTTTTAAAGAAGCTGAATAAAAAAGGAGAGTAAATATATACTTTAAAATTTTCATATTAACTATTTTATCATTTCTGATTCTATTTATTAGCTTCTGTAGATTTAAGTTGATGCTATTGATTGAAGTTACACTCTAGTACAATTTTGTTACATCCCATTTAAGTTTTCTCCTACCCACCTCTTTTATTCTATTATCTGATATAATTTTAAATGCTGTAAGTCCAATGATACAATTTCATGCATATTATTTTATACACTTGCTTTTAAAGTCGCTTATTAAGATAAAGGACAGGAAATATGTATATATATTTCACATATACAGTATATATATTTCACATATACAGTATATATATTTCACATATATACAGAATATGTATTTCATATATACAGTATATAATATATACAGTATATAATATATGCACAGTATATATAATACATACCCACAGTATATATAATACATACCCACAGTATATATAATATACAGTATATATAATACATACACACAGTATATATAATATATACTGTATTTATAATATATACAGTATATATACTGTATTTTATAATTACATAAATGCTTCAATCAGTTCTTTTTTTTTTTGTTTTTTGTTTTTAGATTTGAATTATACGAGGTTACTTGCTTTCAACCTGAATAACTTTCTGTTATATATTGTAAAGCAATTTTCCAAGTAACACATTTGCTCAGTTATTTTTGGGTAATGATTTTATCATTTTTTTTTTTTTTTTTTTTGAGACGGAGTCTCGCTCTGTCCCCTGGCTGGAGTGCAGTGGCACGATCTAGGCTCACTGCAAGCTCCGCCTCCTGGGTTCACGCCATTCTCCTGCCTCAGCCTCCTGAGTAGCTGGGACTACAGGCGCCCGCCACCGCGCCCGGCTAATTTTTTGTATTTTAGTAGAGACGGGGTTTCACCATGGTCTCGATCTCCTGACCTTGTGATCCACCCGCCTCGGCCTCCCAAAGTGCTGGGATTACAGGCGTGAGCCACCGCACCCGGCCTATCATTGTTTTTAATAGATACATTTGCTGGAAAACAATTCTTGGTTGACAGTGTTTATTATTTCATAGCCTCTGTGCATTCCGGCTTCTTTATTTTTTATTTTTTTAATGAGTTGTCAACTGTTAGTGGAATCCCCTCAAAGGTAACAAGTCATTCATTTTTTTCCAACTCCTTTAAAGATAGACCTCTTTGTCTTTTAATAAACTTTTATAGTATGTCTGTGTGTGAGTATCTTTGGATTTATCCTGCTTAGAGTTTATGGAGCTTCCTGGGTGTATAGATTTTTTTTTTTTTCATCAAATTTCAAATGATTTCTGTCATTTAAAATGTTTTGCTTTTGTTAGTTTCTCTTTTAGATACTCACACTAGTACACTAGTGTGCTTAATGTTGTCCCACGTTTCCCTGAGCTCTGTTTATTTTTGTTAATTAATGAATCTTAATTTGCTCATTATTTCTCCTGGTTTTTATTGCATAATTTCTATACATCTTTAAGTTTTTTAAAATTATTTATTTATTTTTTTTACCAGCTCAAATCTTCCCTTAAGACACTCTAGTAAATTTTTAACTTGGATTGTGTGTTTTCGTTTCCAGATATCAATTTGATTTTTAAAAAGTAATTTATATCTTTCTTAATAGTCTGTTCGTGACATTGTCATTTTACTTCTGTAAGCATGAATTCTTCTAGTTTTACAAATATTTTAATAATCCATTAATGTCTTTGTCTATTAAGTTTCATATGTTGGCTTTCTCAGGGGTCACTTCTACTCATTTTTTTTCCTGTTTATGTGGTAAACATTGCTGTTTACTTGCAAAGCTTATACCACTTGCTTAAAACTTGACATTATAAGTAATATATTCTAGACATTATGGATGCTCACCATCACTCCTTTGCCAGGTCTAGCTTTTGTGGTGGTTTACTTATGTGGTTGTTTAGTGGATGAGATGGACTAATTTTAATGTCCATGGGAACAGTAGCTATAATATCTCATATTTTTCTGACATTAGTAAGTATTGTGTTTCTTTTTTGTCTTAGTCTGACTACTGGTTGATTGATGCTATTGATCATTTCAATAAACCAGCTTTTGGTTATGTTGATTTTCTTTATTGTTTTCAATTTTGATTTCATTGATTTCTGCTTTATTTTTTGTTATTTTTTACTTCTTCTTGTTTGCATTTTAAATTGGTATTTTCAGTGCCCTAATTTAGATTACCAAGTTTTACAAGTTTTTAATTTTGTAATTATGTAGTTAATATGACACACTGCCTTCTAAGCACCGATTTTATTGCATCACACAAACTTTAATGAGCTGTATTTTATTTACATTCACTTCAAAAGTTTTAATTAAAAAATATTTTTTACCCATTTGTTACTTATAGTCGAGTTGATTAATCTACAGATATATGTGGGTTTTCCACCTATACTTCTCTTATTGATTTTCAATTTAATACCACTGTGGTTTAATAACATATTTTGAATGATTTTTTTTCTTTCAATTTTTAAAATAAAATTTATGGCACAGAATGTGGTCTAATTTGGTGGATGTTTTATGTGAGTTTGAGTAAAATGTGTATTTATTTTATTTTGTTGGATGGAAGTTTCCATAAATGTCATATACATAAGATGGACTTATAATGCCATTTATGTCAACTTCATCCTTCTTACAGCTATTTTGAAAACTACAACTATAATAGTGGATTTGTTTACTTATGTCTTACCTTCTCTTAATTATGTGTTGTGTATTTTACCACTGTAGCTAGGTGTATACACATTTAGAATTATATCTTCTTGGAGAATTGACACTTTTATTATTATGTTGCACCTCTGTTTATCTCTGATAATTTGTCTTGCTCTAAAGTCGGCTATTTCAAAATTAATGTAGTGACTCCAGCTTTCCTTTGTTCAGTTTTAGCATGGTAAATGTTTCTTCATTTCTTTATTTCAAAACTATCTGACCCTTCATATTAAAAAGTATTTTTACAAATAGACATATTATTACGTAATTTTTTTATTCATTATAATAATCTCTATTCTTTAGTTGCTGCATTTAGACTGTTCACATTTAAAGTTATAAATTATGTAGATGGATTAATAACAGTCATATTTATTACACTTTCTATACCTTTTCAGAGGCATATAGTTATGAATTCTTGGATTTTATTTGTGTGTTTTGTATAGCTTTGTTTTACTTTTTCCATTAGTATATCAGCTACACATTTTAAAAAACATATATGTTGGTTTGCTCTAGTGTTTACAATATTTTTAACGAATCTAATTCAACTCTTAAGTAACGCTACTTGTCTTTGTGTGTAGTTTATGTGTCTTATAATGGAGAGTTCCAAGTTCCTTCCTCCTGTCTCCCATGATATTGCACTCATCCACGTTTTATCCATGTGCTATCATCACATGGATGTAACCGTTATTCTGCTTCCTACTTCTATGATATCGACTTTTTAAACTCCCATGTATGAATAAGAACATGCAGTGTTGGTCTTTATGTGCTTGGCGTTTTTTGCTATCATCACGTGGATAATCACACATTTCAACTTAATACTTTTTAAAACAGTTATTAAGATCAGTAAGAATAAGAAAAAATATTTTCCTTCATCTTCATTTATTTCTTCTCTGATGTATTTTCTTCATGTGAAACTTTTTTTTTCTAACTTACATCATTTCCTCATGCCTCATATCTATGGACATATTTTACAAATCAAGTTTGCTAGAAAATTCCTTCAGTGTTTGCTTGCCTAAGAAATCATTGATTTCTTTTTCACTTTTGAAAGTTAGTTTAGCTGGACGTAGAATTTTGAATTCTATTTTCTTTTGCTTTCTCCTTTTATTTATTTTTTTCTTTTCTTTCAACTTTACATGTTTGCTCAGCTTTCTGCTGGCTTGTATTGTTTCTGACAAAACATCAGCACTAAAGCTTATCTTTATCCCTTTAAAGGTAAAGTATTCTCACCTTGTGCTAGTATCTTTCAAAATTTTATTTTTGTCTTTTTTTCTGAAGTTTGAATATGCTATGAATAAGAATAGTATTTTTTGATACATATTCTGCTTTGATTTCTCTGTGCTTCCTGGAACTGTGGTTTGGTGTCTGTCATCAATTTTGAAGAGGAGTTCTCACCCATGAGCGTTTTGCATATTTTTTTCTGCTTTGTTCTGTCTTCTCATTCTGGTGTTCACATTTGACATTATACACTTTTTAAAGGTTTGTTTCAGTTTTGATTGACATGTAGAATTGTGCATATTTATGGGTACAATGTGATGTTTTGATATATGCTTATATTGTGTATTAATCAAATGAAGGTGAATAGAAAATTAAGTACTTCAAACTTTCTTTGTGGTGAGAACATTCTGAATGCTCTCTTCTGTTTTGAAATATATGATACTTTGTTGTTTATAGTCATTATACTGTCCAATAAACACCAAAACATATTCCTCATATTTAACTGTAACTTTGTACCTCTTGACCATCTCTCCTCCTCTATCATCTCCCGCCTCGTAACCATTATTCTGCTTCCTACTTCTATGATACCGACTTTTTAAACTCCCATGTATGAATAAGAACATGCATTGTTGGTCTTTATGCGCTTGGCGTTTTTTGCTTAACATAATGTCTTTCTGGTTTGTTCATGTTATTGCAAAGGACAGTGTTTCCATCTTATTAAAGGCTGAATAGTATCCATTGTGTATATAGACCATTTTTCCTTTATTCATTCATTTGTTGATGGACACTGTATTACATGTCCTGGCTACTTAAGTACAACTGAAATAAACATGGGAGTGCAGAAATCTCTTTTTATTTCATTTGAATATATACATTTTGACATTTTCCCGTAGTTCTTGGTATTTTGTTCCTTTTCTTTTCATTCATTATTTTTCTTCGCACTTTATTTTGGGAAGTTTCTTTTGGCCTGTACTCAAATTCAGTGATTCTTTTCATAGTCATGTCTAGTCTGTTGATTCCAAAAACATATTCTATATGTAGATTACATTATTTTGAATTTCTAGACTTTCTTTTGATCCTTTCCGAGGTTTTAAAAAAATCATTTTGCTAACATTGCCCATTTTCTTGCATCTTATCAATGACTTTGGGACAAAGCTTATATAGTCTTTCTCTCTGGAGAGAAGGCCTTTGTTTTGCATATAACTCTGGTAGTATGTCACAGAGTTTATTCATTTTCCCCTATCAGAGCCACGAGATCTTTCTCAAGTGTTTACTGTGAGAATCTCCTAGGAGTTCTGGATGTAAAGCCCATAAAAATGTATTGGACCACTAAAAATATTCCCTCCATTATTATCTCACTCTCACCCAGTTCACAATCATCCTTCGGCGATTTGTTATAATTACTATTTAAGTGTGCATGCAAGTTTTTGCTATTGTTTGTTGGTGTTTTGTAATGCTCATGCTTTGTTAAATAATATGAAAAAGGATACAATATATATGTTAGGACTTTTATATAATGTGTCCTAACAGTTTTTCTTTGCAGTGGTTTCTACCCCAGGTAAATAGATCTTGGCTGTAATCACCTGGATCAGTCTGTCTCTCTAGATATTTAGGGGTAGTGATTTTCTTTTCCACCTCAATTTGCTTTTCCAAGTCAATTATCTGATAGGTCCAAGAAAATTCATTGATTTTCTTTTTGTCCAGTCTTTGATTATTGTAAGGATGTAAGTGATGACTTCTGAGCTCTTTTCACGTCTGAGCTGAAACTGGAAGTTTCCTAAAGGGGCCAGAAGATGTTCAATTTGTCTGAGTTTTAATAATTTTGGCACATTATTGTCTGTCTATGAACTTGATTGTCCATGTTTTCAGGCCAATGTTCACAGTACATAAAAATTATTTTGATAAATTGCTTCTATTTTACTGGTTTATTTATTTATTTATTTATTTATTTATTTATTTATCTATCTATCTATCTATCTATTTATTTTCTGAAATGGCCTTGGTTTGTCTATGTATACCCCTTCGCTTGATCATTAATCACACAGCAGAGTTCTTTGGTTCTGCCTTGATTTTGGTTTGTGCAACCAAAATGGAAGGCTGTAACTATAGTTTGAATGTCTTTAGTTCCGTAGGTTATAAATTCTAATTATATGATGTTTTCTCCACCAATTCCTTTCTACAGGAAACATATGAAACATTAAGGCACATGTACAAGAAACCCACACAAAAAAACAAATTATACTGTCTATTTAATATAATGACATTTTTCCTTTACTATAATCATATTTACATTGTATTTTAGCTCTTCATAATTTTTCTTTCACATAAATCCTTTCAATTACATTTTTTCTATTGTTTTTCACCTTATAACTTGAAAGCAGAACATAATAAAGAGATCGATGAAGTCTACATATTATTATCAACTTTAAGCATTGAAAATTAAGTTGAAATCAAGTAAAATAATAATATTTAAAGCTAATAGAAACACAGGTTTTCTTAAATGTGATATTAACATCATTATTTAAATAAGGTTATTACCATAATATGAAATTGCAATGAAATTGTCTACTGATGAGAAAAGTGTTTTTAAATTATATTTAAATATTTGGAAATGGGCTATCATAACAGTACATTCACTAGGAAGTCTTCCTAAACAACTATAAACATCATAATTTTAATAACAATAAAAATATTTTGATTGTACCATACACCATGCTTTATGCCTACTTACATAACCACTAATTCTCAGACTAACCTAAGAAGATATAAAGTATTAGTCCAGCTAAAATTTATCATGCAATATTTTAAATATTCAAAAAGAATGCATTAAATATTAATACACTGATATCCACATTTTAGTATTACACTAAATACATGCATCTGAAGTTACTGTTTACCTTGACTGATAACATCCCTCTTCACCTCTAATGTAACCACTATTCTGGATTTCCTTTAAATCATTACTGTAACTGTAAAAAATTTATATCTACTGCCTAAGCATGTTTTACACTTTTTACTTTCTACACATTTCATCTCTGTGTCCTCTTCCACGTGCTTTTTCAATTCAACATTTATTTAGTTGAACATTGATTGATACTTTGTGATATGTAGCTTCAGTTTATTCAGTTTTATTGTGGAATACTATTTTATAATATTTATTTACAGAAATACAAATATTAGGCTGTTTTCCCAAATGTTCTTTTTGGAAATAGGGATTTATTCTTGTTTTGGATGAGATTATTCTCTTAAATGTATACACAAATGTGGAATTTTTTGTTTTTTTCTTTTGATCTGTGTATTCTTCTGAATTTTATGACTATTAATCTAGTTTATGTGTTAAAATACTTTCCTGCAGATTAGGACATCTTTTAGGAGCAAAATTTTAAATGTTGATGTATTCTAATTTATCATTTATTCCTTGATTTGTGTTGATTTTAAATACATTTTTTACAATCTTCAAAGCATAAACATAACACCTTACTGCTCTAAAAATTTATACAGATTTTCAAGTATGTCTTTAATTCATCTTGAATTCATTTTTATATATTGCTTAAGATTGTGATATATTTTGATCTATATTATTGACTTTCATTAGTGTTATTTGCGGAATTGACCAACCTTTAACTTGTCGTATAGAAAGACTGAGTCTGGTTCTCCACCACCCTATTACTTGATTTGTCAATCTTTATGCTAATAGTAGAGAAATTTAATAATTAAAATTATATGGTCATGGTATATCTACTTATGTTTATGTTCTCCTTTCTAATATTATATACTTTTTTTGTTTTCATCCTTTTTATTTTTTTATTTATTATTATTATTATACTTTAAGTTCTAGGGTACATGTGCATAACGTGCAGGTTTGTTACATATGTATACTTGTGCCATGTTGGTGTGCTGCACCCATCAACTCGTCAGCACCCATCAACTCGTCATTTACATCAGGTATAACTCTCAATGCAATCCCTCCCCCATCCCCTCCCCATGATAGGCGCTGGTGTGTGATGTTCCCCTTCCCAAGTGCAAGTGATCAGTGATCTCATTGTTCAGTTCCCACTGATGAGTGGAACATGTGGGTGTTTGGTTTTCCTGTTCTTGTTTGATAGTTTGCTAAGAATTGATTGTTTCCAGCTGCATCCCATGTCCCTGCAAAGGACACAAACTCATCCTTTTTTTATGGTCTGCTATGAGTATTCCATGGTTGTATATGTTGGCCACATTTTTCTTAATTCCAGTCTGTCACTGATGGACATTTTGGGTTGATTCCAAGTCTTTGCTACTTTGTGAATAGGCCGCAATAAACCATATGGTGCATGTGGTCTTTATAGCAGCCATGATTTATAATCCTTTGGTATATACCCAGTAATGGGGATGACTGGGTCATATGGGTACTTCTAGTTCTGTTTCCTTGAGGGAATCACCATACTTTTTCCATAATGGTTGAACTAGTTTACAATCCCACCAACAGGTGTAAAAGTGTTCCTATTTCTCCACACCTTCCAGGCACCTGTTGTTTCCTGACTTTTGAATGATTGCCATTCTAACGGGTGAGATGGTATCTCATTGTGGTTTTTGATTTGCATTCTCTGATGGCGAGTGATGATGAGCATTTTTCATGTGTCTGTTGACGTAGAATGTTCTTTCTTTTGAGAAATGTCTGTTCCATATCCCTTGCCACTTTTTGATGGGGTTGTTTGTTTTTTCTTGTAAATTTGGTTGAGTTCTTTTGTAGGTTCTGGATATTAAGCCCCTTTGTCAGATGAGCTAGTTTGCAAAAACTTTTCTCCCATTCTGTAGGTTGCCTGTTCACTCTGATGGTAGTTTCTTTTGGCTGTGCAGAAGCTCTTTAGTTTAATTAGTCCCATTTGTCCAATTTTGGCTTTCGCTTGCCCGGTTGCTTTTTGTGTTTTAGACATGAAGTCCTTGCCATGGTATGTCCTGAATGGTACCTATCTAAGTGTTTTCTTCAGGATTTTTATGGATATTAGGTCTAACATTTAAGTCTCATAAAAATAACTCATTTATGAGCCACACATCCATCCTGATACCAAAGCCTGGCAGAGGGATCACAACAACAAAACGAGAATTTAGGACCAATATCCTGATGAACCATCGATGCAAAATTCCTCAATAAAATACTGGCCAAACCGGATTCAAGCAGCACATCAAGAAGCTACTCCACCATGATCAAGTGGCTCATCCCTGGGATGCAAGGGCTGGTTCAACATTCGCAAATCAATAAACGTTAATCCAGCATATAACAGGAACCAAAGACAAGGAAACCACATGATCTATCTCAATCAGACGCAGAAAAGGCCTTTGGACAAATTCAACAGGCCCTTCTATGCTAAAAAGTGCTCCAATAAACTTCGGTATTGATGGAAGCGTACCTCAAATAATAAGAGCCTATTTATGACAAACCCACAGCCAACATCATTACTGAAGGCAAAAACTGGAAAAATCCCTTTGAAAAAAACTGGGCACCAAGACAGGGTGCCCTCTCCACCACTCCTATTCACATGTGTTGGAAGTTCTGGCTAGGGCAATCACGGCAAGAGAAAGAATCAAGGGTATTCCAGTTAGGAAAAGAAGAAGTCAATATTGTCCCTGTTTGCAGATGACATCGACTTTATAGTTAGAAAAACCCCCATTGTCTCAGCCCAAAATCTCCCTTAAATGCTGATAGATAAGCAACTTCAGCAAAGTCTCCATGATACCAAAATTTAATGTGCAAAACATCACAAGCTTCTTATTACCACCAGTAACAGAGAGCCAAATCGAGGAATGAACTTCCATTCACCAATTGCCTCAAAGAGAATAAAATACCTAGGAATCCAACTTATCAAGATTGTCAAGACCCTCTCTCAAGGCAGAACTACAAACCACTGCTAGTTGAAATCAAAGGAGGACACAAACAAATTGGGAAGAACATACCATGCTCATGATAGGGAAGAATCAATATCGTGAAAAATGGCCATAGGCTGCCCAAGGTTATTGATAGTTCAATGCCGTACCATAAGCTTACCAATGAGTTTCTTCACAGAATTGGAAAAAACTGCTTTAAAGTTCATATGGAACGAAAAAAAAGAGCCCACATTGCCAAGACAATCCTAAGTCAAAAGAAAAAAAGCTGGAGGCATCACGCTACCTGACTTCAAACGCGATTACTACAAGGCTACAGTACCAAAAACAGCAATCGGTACTGGTACCAAAACAGAGATATAGCACCAATGGAAAAACAGAACAGGAGTCCTCCATGAAATTACCACGACATCTACAGCATCTGATCTTTGACAAACCCTGAGAGAAACAAGAAATGGGGAAAGATTCCCTATTTAATAAATGGTGCTGGGAAAATTGCTAGCCATAAAGTAGGAAAGCTGACGAAAACTGGGATCCTTTCCTTTATTCTTATACAAAATTTAATTCAAGTGATTTTCATCCTTTATATGTATTTAATTATTTAAAATTCTCAAAAATGTTATAATATTTGTCACATAACAATAAGACATTTTTGATATATATATGTATGCGTATATAATGTATGTTTCTGTGTGTGTGTATACTCTTATATACATTACATCCACGTACATACATACATTTGTGGAAGACCCCAAATCAAACTCAATTCTTCACACGGCCCGGCATTACCTCAAATACTTACTACGTTTTTTGTGATGAGAACATTATTAACATTAACTCTGTTAGTTATTTCTGAGTACACGGTTCATTGTTATTAACTATAGTTTCCGTTGTTATACAATAGCTCTCTTAAACTTATGTATTTCTGCTAAGTGAAGATTTGTATTTCTTTGTCCATCACCTCCTCAGTCTGCCCCAACCACCCACCCACCCATTTGGCCCACATCCTTTTTAACCAAGCAGTTCTACTTCTGCTTCTGTGGAGTTTGGACATTTTAGAATTCCACAGTATAAGTGATATCTTGTGGTATTTGTCTTTCTATGGCTGGCTTCTTTAACTTACAGGTTTCCAGATTCATCTCATTGTTGCAAAAAATTATGGGGATTTCCTTCTTGGATGCTTAAGACTGATTTAATCATCTTGCTATTGTGAAGAATTTTGCTGCCATTGAACCAAGAGTGTGCAGGTATCTCTTCAACATATTGGTGTTTATTTCTGTTAGAAAGACATGCAGATGGCCAGAGGGTATAAGAAAAATTCTCAAACGTCCACTAATATTCAAGGAAATGCAAATTAAAAACCATAATGAGATAATATCAACTCACATTTGGTTATAATTAACGCCAAGATAAAAAATAACAAGTGTTGGTGAAGATGTGTGTAAAGGGAAATCTTTGCCCACCTGTTGGTAGAAAGTAAACTAGTTACAGTCATTGTAAAAAAAGAAAAAAAAAAAAAAAAAAAAAAAAAAAAAAAAGAAGGTTTCTCAAAGCATTAAATTAAACAGAAAAACACACTCTTATGAATCTACATCTGTTTTTTTTTTTTTTCTTTAAAGTATTCTCCATGATACAAAAAAAAAGAGAAAGGTTATGTACCTACCGTGATTCAGGAAGGTGGGCTATAGAGGGGAAGAATATGTAAAAGTGGATGAATTATGTCGAGTCTAAATTATTCACGCACAAATAAATGGAAGAACATAAAATGTTTTCATTACATCAGGCTTAGGGAAAACTCCAAAGGAATATTAGCAAAAACTAATCTGGACATTGACAACATCAAAATGCGCCGAAATGTTGGTTAGCTGTTTTCTACTCAAAGAAACATCTTTGGGCTTTGCTGTTTCATCTCTATCTAAATATGTTGTTTCCTGTTTCAGCAATCCTTGTCAATTAAACTATTTATAAGTCCTTGCATCGTTGCTTATATCTCTTCTTTTTTCTTCGTTTCTTTAAATGATATTCTATTTCATTATTTTTAGCCTATTTATTCATTCAAATTCAAACTGGTAACTAAGTGCAATAGCAATTTTTTTCATATACAAGATTTTTTAAAAGGATTAAATATTCTTCTAAGTATCATTTGGTCAGCAGATCCCACAATGCTATATCCAGTTAGCATTTGCATTATGATTCAGTTCTAAGCATTTTTATTAACATGGAAATATATATACTTTAAGATGATTACCCCATATTTACGATTCTTCATGTTTTTATATTTTTCCTCTTCACTATATATACGACGTGCTTATTACATGTTTCGTCTATCATTTTGAAGTTTCTGTATTTTTCTCTTTCTCTGCAGTAGCTATTAAAATGTTATATATGATTCCTACTAAAAATTTGGAAGTAAAGTTATCCAGCTTCTTTTCAAATAATGCAGGTCCCGAATATACAATTAGAATCTCCTGTCACTCAATAAAAAAATTATTATCCACTACTCTCATTTTATCTAAAAGTCATCGAATACAGGAGGATCATTTCCAGTTTTTCATGTCAACAATTGTCTGATTTACCCACACATTTACAGATCTTTATCTTCACTGGATTTGTGCTTTTCAGTCTTAATTATTAAGACGGCTTTCCCTTTGCTTGAATTTTAACATAAAAAAATACCACAAAAACATGAATGTGATGCCACCCAAACATCCATGTGTTTTTTTTTTTTTTTTTTTTTTTTTTTTTTTTTTAGGAAAAATCTCATTGTAATATCATTCTGAAGTGATAATTTTTGATTACTCCTCCAATTATTGATCCTGCTTAAATAATTTTACCAAACAAATCTATACAATTTAACCTACAATTTTAGCAATGTTGAAATGTTGTTTTGGTCTTCCTAAAGTAATTTTAGTTGTTTATATTCTATTTCCTTTTGATGAATTTATCTCAATTTGTCTCAGTACTTTACTTCAAACTACTATTGGTTATACCAGGAAGTTATTTGAAGACTTGAACTCCAATTTAGATGTTAACTCTCTGAGAGTCAATTCATTCACTACTAACAATAAAATCCCTACTTTGTGAAATCAAATTACTTTTGTGAACTTATACAAAGGGTATAATAGCTCAACATATTACATTTGTCCACAATCCCATGCTCCGCCTTTGTACTCAGTAATTTTACAAGGCCTGATTTTATTATTTAATTTGTAAGCCTAAGCTTTGGGCAATTTTACAAATGTCCAAGATGTTTATTGGCAGATGTTTTACTGTTTAGAATATTATTTGTGAGGAGAACTGATAACTGTTAAACACTCAGAAGTTTTGATACTTAGTCAAAACACACATGTTGACTGTCTTTAGGGTAGAAATGCTCACTGATGTTAAACCACACATTACGGTGAAGATGGCAGATGAATGCTTCACACATTGTATACTTAAGTGTAATGAAATATGGTAAAGACCCATGCAGACCTAATTATTGTGTTCTGATAAAAGTGTGAGTGCTTCCAGGGGAGACTACCCTGATAGAGTGAATTATAAGGAATCACTATTTTAAATGTTATAATTGCTTCCGTGGTTGTTGGTAGCTAGAAATTGGTAAGGGACCATCTGCAGTGCACTTTGACAGTTTCTTCTATTTCTTGTTCCAAGAAATAGATATGATTCTGTATTGTAACAGCTTGCTATCTATACGATCCCTGATTGCATGATAGCTTCTTATGCAAAAATATGAATTCCCAACCTTGCTATTTTTTTGATCAAGAAACTGGTTATGTGGGGGTGGCGGGGGGAGCAACTTTTGAATTTTCTATTTTCTCCTTCCATTTACCTATGCTTGGTCAAAGAAATTAGAACAACTTTACTCCCAGGTTTTATCTTAGTATAAGGCTTACAGTTATTGAGAAAAGCACAGTTTTGTTAGAGAATGGAAAAAAAAAAAAAAACATACTTTGAACATACTTTGAATCTAAAGTGTGAATCAGTAATAAGCACAGTCAAGTATTGGGAGAGAGGGAATAAGCAGGAAATGTGAGACACTGACTGAGGATAAGGACACTGAAAGAAGGGTCTGGAGCCCTGGTGGCAGTTTTATGCAACACAAAATTGTGCCGGCCCTTAATTCAGCATCTAGGGAGCTAACAAAACCTTCTAAAATGTGTTTTAAGGCCCATATATTCCAAGAGCAGCATATAAAGAGGCTATGAGATAAAACTTCATGATCGTAGTTTTACAGTACACAAGCTAATGTGGGAGACTGTGCACCTTTAGCTTCTCTAGCACCTACTTCATTTTTCCTCCTGCTCACTCTTCTTCTTGTCTTTCTCCTCTTTCTTCTCATTTTTTCTTCTTCTCTTGTTTCCTTTTTTCTTCTTTAATGAATATAATCACAAAGATAGGCATCTGGAAGGACCGTTGACAAACATTGTCCTTACTGTATTTAATGACTTTATTTCTACACTTGAAGTCTCAAATCTAAAACTAGCAATGTTTGTGCAAAGAAATATTAGGTGAATCAACTTTCTCACATAAACAGTAATTAACTTTCAGATTAGAGAGAACCAAATTCTATACCTGACAAGCTCTAAAGCATTAAAGCCTTAAAGAGGAGAATTTTAATCTAGCAAAAGAAATACATCTAATTTTAACAATTTTATATCTTGAAAATGCTCTGTTGTTTCAGGTAATTCAACATAATTCAAATGGAAATGCTTCCAAGAAAAGTAAATATAACTTATTTTATTAAGCGCCAATTTTGTATCTAATGAGAAGCAAAACTGAAGGCACAGTTTTAAATGTGTATTTTAAGATTGTTGGCCCAGAGAAAAAAGAAACCTTTTCTCTTTATTTTAAATTAGACTCATTCACTTACAAGTAGGAGTTCACTTTAAGTAGATTGTAATAAAACAGGATTTTAAGATTAAATTATATTATTAAATTAAGCACCTACTCTGTTGCAAGAACTATTCTAGACCTGGGAATTTCAAAAGGAATAAGGCTGAAGCTTTTTTTTTCTTTATTGTAGTTTCTAATCCAGCTGTAATGAAGACAGACAACAGTCAAGTTAACAAGTAAGTACGAGAATTTCAGGTTAATATGTGTTGTTAAAAAACTGAAATTGAATGAGAGGGAGGAACTGAAGACAAAAGTCTGGGTTTGGTTGGGGAGAAGCATGACATGTTCTATTTGAGCCTTTCAATTGCCTGGATAATAAATAGGTGGAGGTAAGTACATCTGATTATCAGTCAAGAGCAACGCAAGAGAAGGTGAGTAAGTTCAAAGGAGGGTAAAGCAATTAGGAAACACTTGGCTTAAGGAATTTTCCATTGCTAGAAGGCAAGCTGAGTGCCTGTGGTTTCCTCTCTTAAGATGAATTTAAAGAGGACTGGTGGTCATGATATTTAAACTGCAGAGATGCACTCAGGAAAAACACAGACAAGTTATCTCTTTTGTGTTGTTGATAGGAAAATTCCTTGTGTTTGCAACTTTTTCTTGTAATGATGGACTTGTTATTCTAAACAAGAGGCATGAAAGATGATGTATGGTGATAATAAGATAAAAAGTAGCTGAACCCAGGATTTTAAGTCTTGGTGAGTTCAAATAAATATTGTATTCCTGTTATACAATCACTTGTCTGAAATCTTTGGAACCAACTATGTTTCATAATTCAGCATATTTTAGGCTTAAATAATTTGTTATGTAACACCTCCAAGAAGCATTGGAGAAGAACCTGCTAATCAAATATGATTCTTTTTCTGCTCTGAACAAATGCATAGTTATATCAAATAAGAAAATAATGACCATAAAACGTGATGAATGAAGTCAGTTATGTCAGGTTTTACCACAAAGTGTGTTTTAGCACCAAATTTATGAAACCACCATTTTCTTTCTTTCTTTTTTTTTTTTTTTTTTATTGAGACGGAGTCTGGCTCTGTCGCCCAGGCTGGAGTGCAGTGGCCGGATCTCAGCTCACTGCAAGCTCCGCCTCCCGGGTTTACGCCATTCTCCTGCCTCAGCCTCCCGAGTAGCTGGGACTACAGGCGCCCGCCACCTCGCCCAGCTAGTTTTTTGTATTTTTTTTTTTTTTTAGTAGAGACGGGGTTTCACCGTGTTAGCCAGGATGGTCTCGATCTCCTGACCTCATGATCCGCCCGTCTCAGCCTCCCAAAGTGCTGGGATTACAGGCTTGAGCCACCGCGCCCGGCCTATTTTCTTTTAAAACTTTTAGTGTCTTGGAATTATAGATTAGAGATTTTGAAAGTGTTACCACTTAAGTGAACAAGAAATATAGGAGGGGGTTTCAAATCACAGGATACTTGAATTAGGTATTTCAGAAGTTATGCTATTATATTGACAGGTTGAAAAGTATGGCTATGAGATTGGGGGATAAAGGTGGAAAATAAATTATAATTTAGTTAATGGGCTACACAACTTTGGAGACCAGAATTATGGGCAACTTTTCCATATGGATATGGATCCCATGGAGGAAAAGGGATAGAAAGAGTGTGAACCAAGACTCAAGAACCTCATAAATAGAAAAGTGCCTTGGATGTTTGTAGATGACAACAATGAAAGGGAAATGTGTCTATTTTTGGTCAAATATTCTTTTCTTCAAACTCTTTGGAATTATAAAGTTTATTCTTATATTGTATTTTAGTCCTTAGAAAAATGACTCACTTTCCCATCACACAATTGAAACATGGAAAAGAAAATAGACTCAGGAAATTACGTAAGTCTGTTAAATAATTCCAACAAGAAGTCTGTTAACCACCCCGTCCTTCCCATTCTTGAGCAAACAAAATACCACGAGCTTCAAGTACGAGAAATTAAACTTTGGACTCAGAGTCAGAAGGTTGTACCATGCACGCTCTCCTTGAGTAATGACAGTTTATTTCCCCTCTTTCTTTTCCCTCAATAAAAACCAAAACACAATGAAACAAAACTCCAATGGAAACTTGTATTATTCAGCTAACATGTGTATTGCCTTTCACAAAATTATGCATTGAGATGTGTGTACATTGAGATAACAGAAAATATCATATCATCAAATCAGATACAGGAATCTCAGATCTTACCCAATATCAAACTTTAATATTTCTTTCAAAGTAGAAGTAGTCGTGAAGCACAGATGAAGCGGCAAGTCTACAGCTACAGATGTATTTTCCTATTTTTTTCCAGCCTCCTTAAGGAAACAATGATGTCCAGCTATAATATATGAGTTTTCTAAGTGCTATATGTTATTATTGTTTACATAAAAGGCAGTCATTTTCATCAATAAACAGTCTTATTTTACATACCAAAGTTTCATGACATATTACAAGAAGCTATATTCCCTCCTCTCCAAAATCTCTGGATTACAAGTTTGTTTGTCATAAGAACTCCTAGTCAAATAATGTATATGCTATTAGTAAATACCACCAGTATATTTTGTTAAATATCTTTTATTACCTTCAAGGGGATTTGATCAGAATGGATTATAGGGCTCTGGGTAACTTTTTTCTTCTGGAGATACTTTCCAAGCTCTGTCAATATCTCTTTGACACATATGTCTCAGTTGTGTTTTTATGGGTCTTAAAGTTTCCTCAAAATTTTATTCAAAAAAATGTACTTCAAACCCCAGTGTCCATCTGGATTTGAAACAAAACAGGGTTCAGGAGTTATTGCCATAATCTTTTTATTAATAGCTGTGTTCCTTCTAAGGCCTTTTAATTGTATATTTCTAGCTCATTTTTTTTTTGTTTTTTATTCATAGTCATTTGAATATTTGTAAGATTATAATAGGGCATGCAGTGTTTTAAAAGCCAAATGTATTTTTCTAGCCAGTAAGTCTTCATAAGTATTACATTAATTAGAGGCTTTAAATAAGCTTCCAGAAATATTCACTCATTCTATGATTCATGGTGTACAAAAGTCTGAATTACATTTAATTTTGACAATAAAATTATAACCTTTTTGTTATAATACATTCATGTAGCAGAAAGTAAAGCAATGTTTTACATACCATACATCAATTAAAATTACAGTACCATTCTTCAATTCTTTGCATCAGATGTGACCTTTGACCATGTACTGCATCTTCCCAGTCACAGGTCCTTTGACCAGATGACACTGACCAGTAAGTTTAGGTTGTACTGGTTTGTGAATGTAAGCATATTTCAGATATCTTCTACTGGATTCTATAGATACTGATTTCCAGGTGTCATGTTGGTCACTATTCATCCACTCTTATAACAACAACTTGATGGTGTTTTGTTTTTTTTTTCCCTCTATCCACTGCCAGCCAGTTGCTACAAGAAGTCAAATTCCCTTTTTAATTGTTAGTCAATTCTATATTATATATAAAGACTACATTTTTGAGAGATGTTCTGCCCTGAGACTTACATTACTGTATTTCCATTAATGATCATCAACTTCTGTACCTCTAGCAATCCTACCTTTTAAATATATTTGTTACATACTATTTAGAATGTCAATAGTTCTTTCTGTGTGATGGTTTAAGTATGCTGTTGCCATTGCCAGTGGTATCATTCAAAATGGAAAAAGGTTCAGGACTATCACCACCAAATTGGAAGTGATTTCATGCATAAATAGAGAATTGTGCAGCAAAATTCAATCTTGTCTACAAAAACAATGGGTTGGACTAGAGTGAAGATGTTCCTAAAAAATTTAATAGATCACCAAAAAAGATAATTATTTATTAATAGAAGTGTTTCAATATCTCTCTTAATTGGTAATTATCCAATTAATCTATTCACTTACAGCCTATAAACCATGAACTTCATGGTAGCTGTAGTTGTATGCTGGTCAGTTGAGACAGTGGTGTGTCATGGTGGGAGGGTGCCATTTTTTATCTGAATTATCCACATGGAATTTTTAGTTGTACCGATCTGGAAACAGTCTGATATTTTGCACTATTTGCAACAAACACTTATGCCTGCCAACATTTCATGGATCCTGGTAGAAGATGTAAGATTCCTTGGTCAGAGACAGAAGGAAATATTCTTACTCCCAGTGGGGGTGAAAACCTGAGTATCAGGGGTTGTATAGAATGATGGAAGGAGAGCCAGCAGACACATGCCAGTGCAGAGGGGATTTTTATGTAAAAGGAATCGTGATTTTGGGCAATCTAAATATTTTGTGTACAAACATTGCTGCTCTTTATTCCAAAGGGATAGACGATCTCTTATCTTCCAAGCTGTAAGCAAATGTTTTCTTTGTTCCTGAAAGAGACACTATCTTCCAAGCAGTTCCGTACATCCCTACACAAATACTCTTAAAAAGATTTCTCAGAACAAAATGCAGCTGGTGCCTTAGTTGCAAAATAGCAGACACAAGAGAGGTCCACTGAAAATTTTATCCCCAAAATATCCACTTTTTCTTCTCTACTGTCTTTACTTCGAGAGAATTTTTTGAGGTTGCCATTTTATTGTCCATTCTAATTTTTGTCACAGAGATGGAACCAAATACATTGAGTTTGTTCAATACAGCATTTAAAGTCCATTTGCATGACATCCATTGTAGGGATTACTTCCCATAAAATACACAGTATAAATACAGTATTTATTTATATATATAGATAAATATATAGATCTATATATTTATAGAAACCCGATAGAAACCCCACCAATTAACCAAGAGTGGCCCTTAGAGAGATCTTTAAAGTCATCTTGGGATTACAGGATGAAAAGATGATGTTTCTTGAAATAATTCAATTTCTCTTATGATCATGATGAAATCATAGTTCACAATGTTTTAGGAAAGGAAACACTTTAATTTCTGTCTTCCATATAGAAGTACAATTCTATGATCACACATTGTGTTTCTGAAAAGAAAGTGAAATTGAAGATTATGGAAGCCTTTCAGGTGGAACCTGTAAAAGTTGAGGACACAGTGTGATATTGTTTCCAACTTAGCCTCTCAGCCAGCCAATCAGTGACTCTTAATTCAGGCACTCCTATCAGTTAAATGGGTGGCTTTTTGTTTCTACTGACAAAGAAACATAAGGTTCAGACCACGTAGTAAGGGTGGCAGGAAGGTTTCTGATTGCCCCTGTATTTGGCCCCAATGACAGTAAAGTAACCTGCTTGTGTATGTGGGAGTTGCTTTTGCCAGATTTTTCTCTTAGAGGGTTTTGAATATACCACTGCTACTTCCCAAGTAAACTTCATTGAGTTGCCCTCTCCTGATTAATACCTCTCTAACATTGCACATCACATGATCAGTATTTCTACTCTTAAAAATTTCTGATGACATTGCCTTATTGATGAGAGTATTTTTGGCCATGCCTGGTAACAACCTATCAATGATCTTTCGAATGAACCATAGCTAGCTATATCAAATATCTTCTAGCATAAAAGTATCAGGTTAGCATAGTAGTCAGAAGTCAGGTAAAAAACAATTACTGAGAAAAAAAGCATTTACTACAAACATTTCTTTAATCAGAGTTAAGAATTTTAACTCTGGAATTTCGTGTTGTTCAAAGTTTACTCTTGTGGTTGTCTTGAAAAATTCCCATTTCCTAATAGGTTGGCCAATTGGAACTCAGTTATGAACAGACAGCTCCTTAAAATGGATGGGGCATTACACACTGCTTATACATAATATTCATTGAAATTATAAAATCAGACAAAGGCAATGAATCTACAAAATAATATATACAGTCACTATTTTTATTTGAAAATACCCAACCTTGACCCTATTTACTTCTACATCTGCATAAACCTCCATTATCAAGTTCAGAACATCTTTACTGCCCATAGCTAGACCTTACTATATATTGAGCACTAATATCTACCAAAACCTAAATAGGTGAGCATAATACTTGCCCCAAGTTTTCAAAAGTAATTTGACCTAAATACTTGCATCTGCCTGAGATCTCCCATTAGAAGATGGAAGAGCAGATTTTTGACCTCTCAGTTAAACTGTTTCAGATTCTAAGGTTCTAACTTGGTGGGTAAGTTCTGTTTCTGTTCAAGTATTTCTGTTTTAAATCATGACATGCTTATTTTAATTTTAATTTCTTATTTTAATTTTAATTTTCAATGTTGAAAATTGTTTTGAAAATGTTTTTTCTTGTTTCTAAATATGGTGGTAGTATCCGAATGGCTTCCCTATCCCATAAATTTTGATAATGGGCTTTCAACTCTATAGTGGAAAATCATGATAGTTACTAAGTTATTGGGTCAGTTACTGCCCTCATTTTTTAAAATTTTTATTCAAAATGGAAGGAGGTTCAGGACTATCACCACCAAACGGGAAGTGCTTTCATGCATAAATAGAGAATTGTGTAGCAAAATTCAATCTTGTCTACAAAAACAGTGGGTTGGATTGGAGTGAAGATGTTCCTAAAAAATTTAATAGATCACCAAAAAATGTAATTGTTTATTAATAGAAGTGTTGTTGTTTCAGAGTACCATCTTTAAATTATTTCTTTTTAAACTTGGTGTTTACTTTAGCAAGATTAAAAAATACATATGTAGAATTCTTGCATTGTTATTGATGGTATCGTAGTTCATTTGAATAGTGGTAAGAGAGTGCTACAGGCTAGGTGGTATATAAGGAACAAAAATTTATTTCTCACAGTTGTGGAGTCTGGGAAGTCCAGCATCAAGGCTCTGGCAAATTTCATATCTGGTGAGGGTCCGCTTCCTAGTTCATAGAATCTTTTCTCAGTATGTTCCTCATATGGAAGAAAGGACAAGGGAACTCTCTGGAGTCTCTTTCATAAGATAATTAACCTATTTATGAGAGTCCTATCCTCATGATATAATCACCATCCAAAGACTTCACATGTAAATACCTTCACATTAGGAGTTAGATTTCAACGTATGAATTTTGTGAGGACACAAAAATTCAGTCTTAGGCATATTTGGTATTTTAGATTGGAGTGAACGGTAATTGATTTTACACCTCAGTATGACATATGATCTGATTATGGAAAAGATCTGAATATATTAACACTAATTGTGCTAATATTAACTAGAGTAGGAGACCTGCTGTTTTATTATCAACAGGGTAAACATATATGTATATGTTTCCTTATTTACCATTTTCTTGAGTTCTAAAAGCTCTTGTCATTACTTTTGAAATTCAGATGAAGAAATTGATTCTTGAGTTGTAAATTACTAGTCTAAGCACAAATTTCATAAGTGGAAGGCTATAAGGCTAATTAAGTTTTTCTGGCCTATGATCCTTTATACTATATGATGCTAAGAAAATAAAGTAAAAGCATTTCAAAAGGTAAGAGGAATCAATACCTCAAAACTGTTTTAAAATATACATTTTAGTACTGGAAGCCAGGCATCCTTTAAATTTCTAGCTGACTGTAAACTCAAAGTGTTGAAACAGTATCATGTATAGAATAAATGATCCATATATATTTCTTAATTATACACAAAACAATTTCACAGTATATGTGACTGAAAGCTTATTTTATTTTATTATTATTATACTTTAAGTTCTAGGGTACATGTGCATAACATGCAGGTTTGTTACATATGTATACTTGTGCCATGTTGGTGTGCTGCACCCATCAACTCGTCCTTTACATCAGGTATAACTCCCAGTGCAATCCCTCCCCCCTCCCCATGATAGGCCCCGGTGTGTGATGTTCCCCTTCCCGAGTCCAAGTGATCTCATGGTTCAGTTCCCACCTATGAGTGA
>NW_016803397.1:1482891-1501665 GCF_001698545.2 Rhinopithecus bieti
CCTACTTAAGCCTCAGCAATGGCGGGTGCCCCTCCCCTAGCCTCGCTGCTGCCTCACGGTTAGATCCCGGCAGACTGCTGTGTTAACAATGAGGGAGGCTCCTTGGGCATGGGACCCTCCCGGCCAGGTGTGGGATATAATCTCCTGATGTGCCCGTTTGCTAAGACCCTTGGTAAAGCGCAGTATTGGGGTGGGAGTTACCTGATTTTCCAGGTGTTGTGTGTCTCAGTTCCCCTGGCTAGGAAAAGGGATTCCCTACCCCTTGCACTTCCCAGGTGAGGTGATGCCTCGCCCTGCTTCAGCTCTAGCTGGTCGGGCTGCAGCAGCTGACCAGCACCAATTGTCCACCACTCCCTAGTGAGATGAACCCAGTACCTCAGTTGAAAATGCAGAAATCACCTGTCTTCTGTGTCGCTCACGCTGGGAGTTGGAGACTGGAGCTGTTCCTATTTGGCCATCAGTGTGTGACTGAAAGCTTTTAAGTGGTAATTATTGCAGTTAACATAACTCTTCTCTCTGAAATGGAAATACACTGCAAGAAACACACTGACAAGTAATTCTGTACAATCGGTGAGGTATGTTTTTGTTGTTTACATACTTGCAGACCTCTGAGATGCTTATTTATTTTGAAGTCTTCCACTTAAATTCATATGGATCTGAATAATTTCCAATCTAATTTTATTTCCTCTGGTACTGTAAAATATTTTCAATTAAGAAGTGATATTTATTCTAATGTCACGCTGTGCTCAGAAATCTCACATTTTCTAAAGAAGATGCCAAAGTAATCTGTAGGATCCATTTTCAGTGTTTTCATGATTACAGGGATTCTTCTGTTTTGAAAATTCTTAGACCTAGTATAGCATAAGCATTAGTAGAAAAGGAATGGATATCTCTTATGCAAAGAATCATTTATGGATCTTTTGTAGGTATACAGATCCAATATCCTCTGGGGCGAGACACAGATCCCCATAATATCCCCATGTGTACAATTTTGCATTTGGTGCTTGGTTTTAGCTGACAGATGGGTAAAATCACAAATAACTGAATGACTCCCTACTGACTTCACAGCTGCACTGTGGAAGCTGAAGCTTGTGAATTACTGCAGGGACGGTCAACAAGAAGCTACACCATATTGCCCATATTCATGGGTAAGGATGTTGTTTGAAATATGAGCTTGGAATTATGCATAAAAAACAAATTTTATGAAACAGTCTTTTAAGGTATAATATTTCGTTTAGAAAAGGGTCATAAAATTTTAGTGGTTCTTGCTATGACTGTTCTGGAATTTAACAGCATCAAATTAGCATAAATATGTTTTCTCATATTTCTGACTTTTTTCTTGATGGCTTATGTGTCTTTTTAATATAATACTCTACATATTTAATTTGAAATTAAATGGTGTATGAATTTTGTTTGAATTATATTAAGAGATTGCATGTGTTTCAAAATTCCTGTTTATTCAGAACTGCATATAAGCAATAATAACTGAAAGTAATCCAAAATTACACTGATGGGAATGGTCTGAATTTTGTTTTATGACTTAAGTTAGCTTTGGAAATTTTACCTACCACTTATTCTTCCTTTCTTTTGGATTGTATCTGACTTTTGCACATGAGGAAGTAGGAGATCTTTCCTCATGTGCTTCTCATTTGGGAAGAAAAAGTGGAGAAAATGCCACTCTTCCTCTCACTACTTCATGAGGAATGAGGAGCAGAGTCTGTTTTGTGCTTTAATAACTACATTCTATACACATTAATAAAAATGATCCCAAATATATCACATGTATCAATTGGATTAGATAATTTCATAGAAAGAAATGAATAGGAACGAAAACAAAATTATGAAAGAAGTACATTCTTTTGTCCCTCAGAAATTCCTTGAGAAGGTAGAATGTTTTACCCTTATGGCTCAGGGAAAGAGTGTTCACATGGTACAAGTGGTTTTTGCCAATTTCCCTCAATCTATTGTTTTGAAAAACCATGTAACCATGTGGTTGGTAAACTGTAGCAGAGACTTCACATGATTTTCTGTTATAACGACAAGATTTCCAGGACTCCCTTTGGGTGGAGATATGGCCATGTGGCCACATTTTAGTCAATGAAAGTGCTCATTAAAAACATTTAGTCATTACGCATGTCCCATGGCTCATTTTCTTTTTTCTACTTCATTTTCTGGTATGCAGATTAAATGTTAGAGTCACCAGTAGCCATCCAATAGATTATGATAATGAATCCCACTCATGGGGATGTCAGGATGATAAACTGGAAAGAACCTTTGTTCCTGAGCACTGGGGAGCTATAATCCTAACCTTGTTCTTCCACCCTCCTTCATTTACATGAACAAGAAATACACTACTGTTATGTGAAAACTTATGTTGAACTTCACTGTTTCTTGCACTAAGTTTAACCCTAAGTCAATATTTCAGCCTGCAGGAAACATTTGAGAAAGCAACGTATTTTCTCCTTTCTAATTGAAATTCTATGTCCTTTGACCAATGTTTCCCCGATTCCTGTGCCACTCCATGCTCCCACCAACAGCCCCTGGTGACCATCATTCTTCTTTCTACTTCTAAATTTAACTTTTAAATTTTCTCATATACTTGGGCATTTGCATTTATCATCCTGTGCCTGGTTTATTTCACTTAATATAATGTCCTCCAGGTTTATCCAAGTTGTTACAAATAACAGGATTTTATTTATTTTTATAACTTATCAGTATTCCATTATCTATGTATACCATGATTTCTTTATTCATCCATTGATAGACACTTAAGTTGATTCTATATCTTTGCTATTAAAAATGATGCTGCAGTGAACATGGGAGTGAAGATATCTTCAAGATACTAATTTTATTTCCCTTAGATATATAGCTGGTAGTGGGACTGCTGGATCATGTGGTAGTAATAGTTTTAGTTTTATAGTAACCTCCATATTATTTTCTAAAATGGATGTACTAATTTACAGTCCCACCAACATTGTTCAAATGTTTTTCTCCACATCCTCACTGACATTTATCTTTTTTATATAATTTCCATTTTAACAGTTCTGATATTATTTCTTATTGGGGATTTAATTTGCATTTACCTGATGACTAAAAATGTTGAGACTTTCTTCATATATCTGTGGGTGATTAATATGTCTTCCTTTGAGAAATGTCTAGTCACAACTTTTGCCCATTTTAAAAATCAGGTTGTTTTCTTACTATTGGGTTTCTTACATATTTTAAATACTAACCCCTTATAAAATGTATGGTTTACAAGTATTTTCTCTCATTCTGTGCATTTTCACACTTTTGACTGTTATGTTGGTTGTGCAGAAGCTTTCTAGTTTGATGTAATATCATTTGTCTATCTTTGCTTTTGTTGTTTGTGATTTTGATTTCCTGTTCAAAAATATCATTGCTCAGATCAATTACATGGAGTTTTCCCCTTTTGTTTTCTTCTAGTAGTTTTACAATTTTAGGTCCTATGTGTAAGCCTTTAAGACATTTTGAGTAGATTTTTGTATATGATGTGAAAAGAATGTCTAATTATATTCTTTCACATGTGAATATCCAGTTGTAGCAACAACATTTATTGAAGATACTGTTCTTTTTCCATTGTGTGTTCTCATCAATGTATTGTAAATCAGTTGATTACAAATTTATGAATTGGGGTTTCTGTTCTGTTCCATTGGTTTATGTGTCCATTTTTATACCATGACCATGGCTCTTTTGGTTTCCTTAGCTTTGTAGCACATTTTGAAGTCAGGTAGTGTGATGTTCCTGCTTTGCTTATTTCACTGAAGATTATTTTTTGTTATTATTATTATACTTTAAGTTCTAGGGTACATGTGCATAACGGTCTATTGAGAATCTTTCATGGTTCCAAATGAATTTGGGGATATTTATTCAATTTCTGTGAAAAATGATACTGGAATGTTGATACAGTTTGCATTGAATGTGTAGATCTTTTT
The DNA here is from genome assembly GCF_001698545.2 of Rhinopithecus bieti. Classification (NCBI taxonomy): domain Eukaryota; kingdom Metazoa; phylum Chordata; class Mammalia; order Primates; family Cercopithecidae; genus Rhinopithecus; species Rhinopithecus bieti. The sequence goes on from NW_016803397.1 coordinate 1,486,845, forward strand.
GGGCAGTTTGGGCACTTTGACAATATTGATCTTCCAATCCATGAATGTGAGTTAACTTCCCATTTATATGAGTTTTCTTCAGTTTTGTTCACCAATGTTTTATAGTTTTCAGTATAGAGGTATTTAACTTTTTTGGTTGTTTTTTTCCTAAGTACGTTATTTATTTTTTTCATAACTATTTTAAATGGTATTGTTTACTTGATTTTTTTGGTGGGGGGTGGTGGATAGTTTAATGTTAGTTTATAGAAACACTACTGGCTTGGGGATGTTAATTTTTATCCTGCAACTTTACTGAATTTGTGTATTAGTTCTAATAATTTTTGGTGGAATATTTAGTATTTTTTATATGTAATTATGTCACCTGAAAACAAGGACTGTTTAACTTTTCCTTTCCAATTTCAATGCCTTTTATTTCTTTTCTTTCCTTAATTTTTTTTTGACTAGGACTTACATTACTATCTTAAATAGAAGTGGCAGAGTTAGCGTCTTTTTCTTATTCCTGGTCTTAGAGGAAACACTTTCAACTTTTCACTGGAGTTTCATGTTACCTGTGGATTTCTTGAAGATGACCTTTGTTATGTTGAGGTATGTTTCTTCTGTGCATAATATGTTAAGCCTTTTTACTATGAGATGATGGTAAATTTAGTCATATCCTTTCTCTGCATCCATTAAGATGATCATGATTGTTGTCTTTCATTCTGTTCATGTGATATATCCCATTTATGGATTTGTATATGTTAAAATATTTTTGCAGCCCTGGTTTAAATACTATGCGATTATGGTGAATGATCCTTTAGGTGCACTTTTAAATTCAGTTTGCTAGTGTTTTCTTGAGGAATTTTCATCTATTTTATTAGGGATGTTGGCCTGTATTTTATTTCTTGTAATGTCCGTGTCTGGCTTTGGTATCAGGATAATTCTGGCCTTGTAAAAATGTTTGGAATTATTCCCTTTTCAGTTTTTTGAAAGAGATTGAGAATGATCGGTATTAGTTATTCTTTAGCATTTAGTAAAATTCAGCAGTGAAGTAATTGGGTCCTGGGATATTATGATATTTTCTGTTCAGATTTTCTATTTCTTTGTGATTCAGTCTTGGTAAGTTGTATGTATCAAGAAATGTATCCATTTTCTCTAGATTATCTAATTTGTTGGCATTTAATTATTCATATTAGTCTCATAATCTTTTGTATTTCTATGGCATCTAATATAATGTCACCTCTTTCATTCCTGACTTTGAGTCTTCTTTCATTCTTAGTTTAGCTAAAGATAAAATTGTTGATTTTCTTTTTTAAAAAACATTTCTTAGTTTCAGTGATCTTTTCCATTGTTGTTCTAGTATCTGTTTTAATTATTTCTACTTTGATTTTTTTTTTCATTTCTGGCAATTTTGACCTTTTTCTTTTTTTAGTTCATTTTTAAAAAGTTGTTTATTTAAGATTTTTTACCTCTGTTGAGGTAGGTGTTGATTGCAGTGAACTTCTCTCTTTGAACTGCTTTTTCTGCATCCCATTACGTTTTGGTATGTTGTATTTCCATTTTAATTACTTTTAAGATATTTTAAATTTCTTTTAATTTATTCATTGATACATTGGTTGTTCAGGAGCATGTTGTTTAATTTTTATGAATATGTGAATTTGCCAAAATTCCTCTTGATATTGATTTCTAGTTATACAACACTGTGGTTTAAAAATAGACTTGATATGATTTCAGTCTTCTTGAATTTGTTAAGAGTTATTTTCTTACCTGTGATCTCTCCTAGAAATATTTTGTGTGTGCTTGAGATGAATTTGTATTCTTCTGCTCTCGGTCGAATGTTCCACATTTGTGTATCATGTTCATTTGTTCTAAAGTATAATTTAAATATAATGTTTCCTCATTATCTTTTCTCTGAAAATCTGTCTCTGGGTATTGAAATCCCCTACTATTATTAAATTGTACCCTGTCTCTCCTTTCTATTAATATTTGGTTTATATTTTTAGGTGTTCTGATGTTAGTTGCATATATACACACACACACACACACACACACACACACACACACAGAGTTGGATAACTTCTTAATGAATTTGCCTCTGTATCACTATATAATTATCTATTTGGGGTTGGAAGCTCTTAGTAAAATCCTTTTTTGTAGTTAGAAGAGACTTGACTTGTTACCATCTATGTCTCAACAGGGAAATCGTGTTGTCCATATGCCATTTTCATTATTGAGATGTTAACGGGGGATAAACATTTACCATTAAATTAGCCTGGTTGAATTCTGTACCAGTTGGGATTCCAGAAAACAGAGTCAACTGATATATAACAAGCATATGTGCTGTATAAATGGATGATGATTATATACTAAATTTAACTTAGTGTAAGAATTAAATTAGAATTTCTATCTTTCTAACCAATTCACCAATATAGGACATTGAATAACCAACTTAAGGAAAATTTGAATTTGAATGGAGGATATACCTTTGCTAAATTATTTCCTTAGGGTAGAGAAAAAAAAGAGTAACAAACAGAAAGTATGAAAATATATCATTTAAAATAAAAAAGGACATGTATTTTATACACAGGAATGAATAAATCATGTAGATACAAACACACAGAGATCTAAATGAACTGAGCTACATACCACACGTATATTAGTAGGAAGACTTAGTATCATAAGTCATAAGTATTGCACATGTATGTATTATGACAAAATGTAAAAAAAAATTCTTGAAGAGCAAGGTGGCATGATATATACTATTGAATATTAATATACATCATCATTACAAATTACAAAATGTTTAAGACTATGTGGAATAGTTCCAGAGATATAAATTAACAATGAAAAGTAATAGAGAAAGACATATGCATATTATCATTTGATGTCCTATTTAATTGTGATGCTGGGTCAATTGTTTTCCTATAGAACATAAAAGAAATCCAAATCGGTGCCTTACCTCATGCAAACATATAAATTGTACATTGATTAATAATCTGTGTATTCAAAATCTACATGTGTAAAGGCACATTACTTGAAAACTTAAACGTAGTGTTTTGGGTTGGCTAGGGAACAAGAATCAAAGTGAATGATATGGATAAGAATAATTTATTTTAGAGATCAGATCTTTCACGTTTTTTGAAAAGCTAAGATGCTAAAGAGCTAAAAAGAATCGATTAGAATATAAGAGACATAATTAACCAAGAACAACACAGTGGTGCTAGTGAAGAAGTCTATGGAAGGTGGTTTTCTTCATTTCTGGTAGTGGACTTGGAGCCACTGTACAGTGACTGATAGTCAAGAAGGAAAGATGTATGCAAAGTGAGGAGAGTAAGATCAGAAATCATAAAGACAAATTAAAATCTTTTTCTCACTGCCTCTACCCTTGACATGACAGCTGATCAGCAGGAGAAGTTCATACCACTTGAGCTGAATCTATCTGCACATGCACCTGGCCCAGGAAGCTGCAATGGGAGATCTGATGAGCAGTAGAGAACTGAACCAAAGCCCTTGGCTTTTGCTCCATACCAGTCAGGTGAGCCTGCAGATAAACCACAAGATGTGCAAGTGTTTGCTTACTTGAAATAATACTCACAGCTTAATAGCTTTACTTCTGCCTTACAAACCTAATTGAAAACAAAATAAGAAAAGTCTTATTGCCAACCTAAACACAGAAAGGAGTAAGGAAAGGGTTACTACAACAGGAAAAAAGACATACAAACTATAAAGTTAAAGTAATGAAGTTAACTAAACAAAATTAAAATCTTCGGTTTTTCAAAAGACAACACAAAATTAAAAATACATGCCACAGCCTGCACAATATATTTGCAATACACACACTCATGTAGATTAACAGTTGTAGTATAAATTTTCATATAAAGGTATGTGCCAAAAGAAAATAAAACAATAGATATGATGAAATAATTGATAGATCAGAAGTTGAAAAGTCAGCAAATGTTTGAAAATATACTCAACCTCGTAATATCCAGTTAATATGCTTTGGAAATGTATGTAGTAACCTCAATTCCATGTGATTGGTGGAAACTAAATAGTTGGATGAAACCAAATGCTGTGAATATGTGGAAGAATAGGATACCTCAAAAACTGGTAAGTGGGAAATCCATTAAAATATGCACTAAAAGAAAATTGGGGCAATATCTAGGAAAGTAAAATATTGTCATAACTTTGGGTCCAGCATTTCTACTCCTGGTTATACGCTCTGCAGACATCATCACCTTTGTACAAAAGTAGATTTGTACAATGTTTTTATTTTATCATCATTTGTAATTACAAATATTAGAAAGGAACAATCCTCTGAAGAATAGGAAAGCTGTACCCTTTTGTCCAAGAAATTTTTATGAAATTCCAATATATTTGTGAACATATCAACATGAATAAATTATCAAACATAATATTAAGCCAAAATACATAAGTATATAGAGAATAGGTTGTACAAGAAAAAAATGAAATTAAAAGCTATTATATCTTTACAAAAAATTACATCCTTTATATGTGTGTCCAGTAACTAAACAAAAAATTCAATAAAAAAGATACATTTAAACCTCTAGATGACTGAGCTAGAATCAGGAATCCAATTCCTGAACTGATCAGGAATCCAGTAATAATTTATTTTTAATTTGTAAAATACAATTTGTAGTTCTTTGGGGAGATACTAATGATTGATAAATTATTATTTATGCTCTTTTTAAGTGGTGATATAAATCAGCAAACCTTCTGTCATTGAACAGCCATGGAAAACTTGCATAAGCAGTGACTAGACATTCATGGACTAATTGCATAAATCCATTTCTTTAGCATGAAATTAAGTCTCAAATAAGATAAAGAGCTAAATTTTGTGTAACAATTTATTTAGTGAATTAACTCTTCAAATATATACCCTTACCTCCAACTTATCTTCCACTCCCACTCATCTTCCACTCCCACTCCAACAAAAAAGGGGGAGGGAATAACATGCTAGTGCTGGATTTTAGATAATTTTCCTTATGTATTCATGTGCATCAGCACCTCTGGAGGGGTTGCTATAAAACATACTGCTGGGCCCCAACCCTAGACTTTCTAATTCAATAGATCTGACATGAAATGACTTGTATTTCTAACAAGTTCCACATGATGTCCATTCTCCTGACCTGGAGGCCACTCTATGACTGCCACTCCATGAGACCCAGGCAAGCAGCACCAGCAACATAAAGAGCACCATAGGTTTATTAGAAATGTAGAATTTCTGGCTCCAACCCACATCTGCTGCACATGTTTTGTATCATTTATAATATAACAATGTTTTTTAAAAAATACATTTTTCTTTTACAATAGTTTTCTAATTACAGAAAAATTGTGAAGATAGTGCAGAGTTCCTATATATTTGAGTTTCCTTATGTAGTGTCTTATGTTACTATAGTATACTTGTCACAATTATTGAACCTGTACAATATGTTATTAAATAAAGTTCACAACTTATTGAAATTTCCTTAGATTGTATTTACAATTCTTTTCCTCTTCCAGAATCTCATCATGATATCGTGTTGCATTGTGTAGTCATGCCTCCACAGGCTCTTCTTGGCTGTGACTGCTACGTTTTCCTTGGTTTTGCCCACCTTACGGTTTACAGAAGTAGTGGTCAGGTATTTGGTAGTATATCCCTCACTTGGGCTTTGCTTGATGCTTCTCTCCTGAGAAAACTGGGGATATGCATTTTGGGGAGGAAGGCCACAGAGATGAAGTGACGTTCTTTTCACATCATATCAGTGCTACGTACTATCAAAAGGGCTAATCACTGTTGATATCAATTTTAATCACCTGGCTAAGATATTCTTTGTCAGGATTTTGACTTTAAAGTTACTCTTTATGCTTTTCCTTCTCAGAAAATGCTTTTTGAAATGAAGTCACTCTGTGCAGCTGACATTTAGAAAGTAGGAAATTATGGTGACAGAGTATCTGTATAAATTATGTGCAGTTCTTTTCAGAGTTTGGAATTATAGCATTCCTATAAATCTTATTACTAATGGCTCCACGAATTGTGCACAACTGATATGTACTAGTGCACACCTTAAAAGCATGTAGACATGAGCTGTATTTGAAAAAACATTCAGATGGAAGAGCTACCTGTTTTGGAGTGAATCTTAATTGGAACTTAATGATGCCTCCTAGTAATTTACTGGTTTAGTTGAACCTACAATATCAGCTGTAGCCCAAAAACTGTAAGAGCTACAATTCATGCAATTCATCAGCTGCCAAGGCCCACCTGGACTGCACCTGCAAAACCAACTGTGGTTTCTTTGCTCTCACAATTCATGTCAGGGTTTTTCAGCCAATGCATCATTGGTTTCGAATTTTATATTGTTCCTCTCTCAATCCTCCACCTCTCTAGTTTCTAAATGATAGAGAATAATTAGGTGAGGTTTAAACTCTCTGGACTATTCAGGGTTTGTGGAGAATAGGAAGGTTTCTTCCAGGTTACAGCACAATTTGAAGAGCCTGTCAAGAAGTGTCCAATATTAACAAGTAGAAAAGCAGCATGAGTATGAGGATGGCATTTCCCACAATACTTAGTACATGGAAAAAATGTAGAACATACAAAAAAAAGCAGATTGTAAAAAAATTTCACAAATAAAATAGTTATAAAATTTATAATTCACATTTTAATATTTTATTATGGTAAAATATATAGTATAAAATTTGCCATTTTAACCTCAAGTATACAATTCAGTGGCATAATTGTATTTACAGTTTTGTGCAACAATCACCACTATTTTCAAAAATTTTCAGCACTCCAAACAGTAACTCTATCATTTAGTAACAACTCCCCATTTTTTATTCCTAATCCATCCCCCAGTAAACTCTAAACTAAATCTTGTCTCTGTGAATCTCCCTGTTCTAAATATTTGTTTAAGAGGAATCATACAACATTGATCCTTTGTGTCTGGCTAATTTCACTTTGCATAATGTTTAAAAGCTTTATCCATATAGTGACATGTATCAGAACTTCATTCTTTTTTATGGCTCAATTATATTCCACAGTATGCACACATGCCACATTTTGTTTATCCATTCATCTGCTGATAGACACACGTGGGTTATTTCCTCCTTTTGGCTATTGTGAATAATGCTGCTATAAACACTAGTGTGCATTTATCTGAGTTCATGTTTTGCATTCAGCATTTTAAGGTTTCACCAAACTGTCTTCCACAGCAGCTGCATCGTTTTACATGCGGACCAACAAAGTATGATTCTCCAAATTTCCCAGTTACTCGTCAACTCTTGTTCTCCATTTTCTAACTATAGTGATACTAGTAGGTATAACATGACGTCATTGTGATTTTGATTTGCAATGGCCTAATAACTAATGGTTTTTGAACAACTTTCATGTTGTACTCATTGGCCATTTGCATATCTGTAGCAAAATGTCTATTCAAATCCTTTGTCTGCTTTTAATTGGGTTGTTTTGTCTTTTTGTTGTGGAGTTGTAGGTTTTTAAGTCTTGATATAAATCTCTTATAAGATACATACTTCACAGTACATTATCTCATCTTTTAAATAAGTTATTTCACTCTCTTACTGATGTTTTTATTATCTAAAGGTTTTAATACTTTTTAAAACTTGTACTGTGAATATGATATGCCCTGTGATTAACAAATTTAGTTATTAATTTTTTAAAATAATTGCATGAATATTTTTGTCCTATTTGTTCTGTTCCTACTTCATGAACACCAATGGTCTGTTTGACAGATTGTCATTTTCCATATTTCATACTAATTCTTTTTTCTTCTGCATTTTTTTCTTTCCAATCTTTGTGAATGTATTTTTCTTGCCTTGATAGTCTGACTAGAACCTCCAGCACACACACACACACACACACCTATATATATGTGTGTGTGTGTGCATATATATATATATTTTTTTTTAAATTTTTTTTGAGACAGAACTTTGCTTTTGTCCCCCAGGCTGGAGTGCAATGGCACAATCTCAGCTCACTGCAACCTCTGCCTCCTGGGTTCAAGCGATTCTCCTGCCTTAGCCTCCTGAGTACCCGGGATTATGGGCACCCGCCAGCATACCCAGCTAATTTGTGTATTTTTGGTAGAGACAGAGTTTTTACCGTGTTGGCCAGGCTGGTCTAGAACTCCTGACCTCAAGTGAACCACCCACCTCAGCATCCCAAAAATGCTGGGATTACAGTCTTGAGCCACCACACCCAGCCTCCAGTATAATGTTAAATAATGGATGTGTTCCCAATCTTAGGGGACAGTTAGCCTTTCACTATTGCATACAATTTTACTCATGCAATATTATATATTTTTATTTCTATATTTTTAGCTTTGATATAAAAAATATTAAAAATTCAAGGAGCACAACATGTAGATTGCATATACATATACATTGCAAAATTATTACAATAAAATTAATTAAAATATCAATCTATTGAATTTATTTTACTATTCACATGTGTGCACCGGAGAGGACACTTAAGATCTACTCTCCTAACAAATGTAAGTAGTACACTATTTTTTATTATAGTCACCATGCTATAATTTAGATTCTAGAACTTACAAGTAAAAGTTTGTACCCTTTGACCAAAATCTCTTTATTTCCCCCATTTCCCACCCTTGGCAACCACCAACCACCATTCTACTTTCCGCTGTTATAAGATATATATATATATTTTTTTGGATTCCAAGTATAAGTGAGATCATACAGTATTTGTGTTTTTGTGTTTGGCTTATTTCATTTAGCATAGTGCCCTCATTTTATAGCTGAATAATATGTCACTGTAATAAATAGACACACACACACAACCATATATAGATTTTGGTTTGACTTGCTTGTTTTCTTTAAGATATAAAGCTAGGTTATAAATTTAAGATTTTTCTTCTTTTTTAAATTTGTTGGTTATAGTTAAAATATCTCTCTAAGTACTGCATTTTCTATGACCCATATGACTTTGTATGTGGTGTTTTTACTTTCATTTCTCTCAAGATATTTTCTAATATTTTCTAATTTCCCTTGTGCTTTATTCAATGAATTTGTTTAAAAGGTTTTCATTTAATTTTCGTATATTTGTGAGTTTTCCAGTATTTTTCTGTTATTAATTTCTGGTTACATTTTTTTGTGTTCAGAAGGAAAACACATTGTAATATTTCAATCTCCTTAAATTTGTTAAGGCTTATTTTATGGTCTAAGTTGTGGTATATGCTGGAGAATGTTCTATGTAACTCTTGCCCTATCTAGAACTTCCAGTTGTATGTTGAATAAAAAATGTGTCTTCTGTGTTGGGTGGAATAGTTTGTGTATATATCTGTTAGGTTTAATTGGTTTATTATATCATTCATTCCACTATTTTCTTATTGGTTTTCTGTCTGTTCATCTCATTATTAAGAGACATTCAAGTGCTCTTTTGGTGACTGTTTTTATTATTTTGCTTTCAGCCTCTTCTTGTCTTTGCATCTAAAGTAACTTTCTTGTAGGTGGCACATACAGATAGATCATTTCATTAAATTGTTCTTCTAACCTTTGCCTTTTAATTAAAGATTTAATGCATTTTATTAATTACTTATCAGAAAGGAGTTACTTAACATCCATTTGTTTTATGTTTGTTGTATATGTTTTTTTTCCTCAATTTTTCAATTATTTCATTTTTGTAACTAGTTGATATTTTTGTCGTGTACCACTTTGATTACCTCCTTTCTTTTATATGTGTTTTAATTTTGTAGTGGTTACCTTCGGGATTACAGTTAAGATCTTACATTTATAACAACTTAGTTTTAATTATATCACCATTATTTCAGCAGTATACAAATGCTCTGCTTCTATACATCTTCGTCTACCTCTTCATATATTGTTATTGTCACTGACTACATCTTTATACATTATGTACCCATTGACATAAGTTTATAATTATTTTGTGCTTTTTCTCTAAATTCATATAGGAAATAAAGAGGAGTTTCAACCCCAAAGTTTGGTAATATTGCCATTTACATTTACATATGTAATTACCTTATTTTTAAAAAATTATACAGATTCAAGTTGATGTCTAGTGTCCTTTCGTTTCAGTCTAAATTCTTTATAGGGCAGGTCTACCAGTAATAAACCCTCTTATATTTAGTTTATCTGTGCATGCATTAATTTATTTTTCATTCTTCAACAAGATATAGATATATAATATGGATATAAAATTGTTTTACATTAGAAAATTGGGCAAGTTGTAGAATTATTTATTTTCTTTTACAAGTTTAAATGTCATCCCACTGCCTTCTGGTCCCCATCATGTTTGATGAGAAATCATCTATAAATTTTACCGGGGATCCCTTCTATGTGAGGATTTGCTTCTTTCTTGCTGCTTTAAAGATTCTCTATTTCTTTTTTTCTTTTGGCAACTTGATTATAATCTTTCTCTGTGTGGATTTTTTTGAGTTTGTCCTAGTTGGAGATTCTTTAGCTTCTTAGGTATGCAGTTCATATTTTCAGATTGGAGAAGGTTTTGACCATGATTTCTTCAGATATTTTTTTTCTGGTCCATTCTCTTCCTCTTCTTCTTCTGAGACTCCCATAAAATACAGGTTGGTCCTCTTGTCCCAAATGCCCCTTGAATTCTAATCACATTTTAAAATTCATTTTCTTTCTGCTACTAAAATTGTATTATCAGTTATTCAATCTTCATCTTCACTGATTCTTTTTTCTATCTACTCAAAATTGTTGAATCCATTTAGTGATTTTTTTAAAAGTTGAGTTACTTTTGAGTTCTAGAACGTCTGTTTGGTTCCTTCCTACGATTTCTACCATTTCTAACTTCACTGACAATATCACTTTGTTCATAAGTCATTTTTTAAAAATGTTATTTAGTTCTTCAGGTTCTTGAACATATTTGAAATAGTTGATTTAAAGTCATTGTTTAGTAAGTTATTGCCTATGATTTCTCATGGACAGTTTTTATCAATCTGTTTTTTCTTTGTATATACTTAAGGGGTAAAATTTCAGTTTTGTTATGTGGCTATATTATTCAGTGGTGAAGTCTGGCATTTTAGTGTAAACAATCATCACCCAAATAATGTACATTGTGCCCATTAAGTAATTTCTCATCCCTTACTCTTCTCCCACCCTTTCACCTAAGTCTCCAGTGTCTGTTATTTCACACTTTATGCCCATTTGTGCATATTATTTAGCTTCCACTTATAAATGAGACCATGCAGTGTTCGAAGTTTAGTTTTTAAGTTGTTTCACCTAAGATATTTCAGTTCCATCCATGTTGCTCTTTTTATGGCTAAATAGTATTCCATTTTATGTGTATTTATGTGTGTATTATATAATATATACCATATTTTCTTCATCCATTGAAGGACACTTAGGTATCTATGTCTTTGCTATTGTAAATATTACTGCAATAAACATATGAGTGCAGGTATTCTTTAATACATTTTTGTGTGTGTGTGGGATACCCCTTAGTGAGATTGCTGGATTTGTTTCTCTGAGAAATCTCCATACTGTTTTTCAAAGAAGCTGTACTAATTTACACCCCACCAATGGTGTATAAGCATTCTTTTTCACTGTGCACCTTGCCAACAAAATTTTTCGATTTGGTAGCAATAGACATTCTGACTAGCATGAGCTGGTACCTCATTGTGGCTTTAATTTGCACTTCTCTGATGATGAGTGGTGTTGAGCGTTGTTAATATTCTTATTGTCCATTTGTATGTCGTCTTTTGAAAAAGGAAAGAACTATTCATGTCCTTTGCCCACTTTGTGATAGGGTTATTTGGCTTGTTTCTTGTTGTTCTTTGAGTTCCTTATAAATTTTCAATATCAATCTCCTGTCAGTTGCAGTGTTTGCAAATATTTTTTAATCTGCAGATTGTCTGTTAACATTGTTGATTATTTCTTTTACTGTGCCGAGGCTTTTTAATTAGATCTCATTTGTTTATTTTGGTTTTGTTGCTTGCGTTTTCAGGGCTTAGTCATAAATTCTTTGCCTACACTATATTTTATATACGTTGTAGCTTGTCTGTTTTTTTTTTTTTTTTTTTTCCTGATTGTTCTTAATGAACTTTGGACTATTACAATTTGATAGCATTATATATCACATTATCTTTCTCAAGGTTTGATTATCTTGATTATTGAAGGCTTCATTTGTTCAGCCAATGTTTTGACAGATATTTTGTTGAACATCAGGAGCTTAAACAAAATAGTATACGACAAATAACAGTCTTCCCAATCTTTGAGGATTGACCCAGGGCCAGGGCACTCCTTTTACACTTAACGGGGCTATTTGTAATTCTGCTTCAGCCTCAGCTTTTACTTCCTGCTTACACTGAACTTACAGATCAGCCAGTGATGAAAACTTAAGTCTTTTGGGGGCGGATGTCATCTCCTGGATATGCACATTGCTTTCTAGTTTCTCCAGTACACAAAAGCACATTCGAAGCCATAATTTTTTGAAAAAAACTCATTTTACATCTTCTCTTTTCTTCTTACTCCTTAGACTATGTATTGTATGTCATAACCATAATATTTTACTCCTGGAAGTTTTGGGTTTTTAAATCACTTTTTAATGTTATTGAAAAAATGCCTACCTGTTTTCCACCCTGATTGTGTTTCAAGCTAAAAAATACAAACAGATATGAATGCTTTATGTGAGCCCTTCCGTCTCCAGATATATTAGAACAGACAAGTTATATTATTAATACACAAGCGAGACTTTAAACAATATGAATTAAAGAGGGTAACATTATAGTCCTAAAACATAGAATAATTCCAAGTTATCCTATTAAACATATTAAATATTATAAACCATAATTAATACATTCATAATATTTGAATAGAAGTTATAGGATTTTTATATTAACCTATTAATATTTCAATACATAAACATCAAAATGATAGAACTAGAGATACAAACTCATAATGGAACATTTTTAACAGCCAATAAAACACAACACCAATATCACTACATCTTATACTAATAATACACCAATCTTACAAATATTGATTGCTTGATGGTTCATAATGCAACTTCAACAGTCTTCCAAGGATTGAAAATGTATGCAGTAATTGTAGGACACCAAAAATAATTATGCTGATGTCTAGACAAGGCCTTAAAGTGTTGTGATATTCAGTATTCTTCTAAACAGAAAACAAGTCAAAGAGGAAATCATAATGGACATTAGAAAATATTTTAAAATATTTTAAAATGAAAGCTAAACATCGGAATGTAACTAAATCCATACATAACAGACCTGTGGGATCTCATATGTGTATTATAAAAGACTGAAAATCCATATATTAAAAATAATCCAACTCAAAATACCAGAAAGAGTTCAAAGTAAATTAAAAATAGGAAAAATATAATAATGTAGAGCATAATATAATGAAACTAAAACTAAGCATAAATCTTTTAAAATATTGTTATTTTCAAGTGACAAAAATTATACATTTATAGGAAGGCTGATCAGGGTTAGTTGATAGAAGACATATACGACAAAATCACAGTGACAAACAGACATTAGCATCAGATTCTGCCAAAAATATTATGATTTTATCATGAAATAAAACGTAGCTTTAAATAACAAAGAATAGATGAAATAGAAAACACATAAACCTTACAACTCATATATTAATTCGATTATAAAATAATTCAACTCTTACCCTTGTAATATAAAAATATAAATGTTGCCTATTTAATGATTCATGATACAAATAATTAACTATAAAACAATTATATTAATACAATGACAGCAATATCAAAAATGTTTGCCACTAAAGAAATTGCAGGTCTATATAATTTATCCTGCAAACTCTAATAATGCTAAAGGAAAAGCAACACACCTATCTTACAAACTGTTGGCAGAGTATAAACAAAACAGAAAATATGTCACAATTCATTTTCTGAGGCTAACATAACCCCTTTACCAATAACTGAGATGGTATATTTTACCATCTCAGTTATTGGTAAAGAGAAAAATCATATTTATAGGTAACTAATTCAAGAACACAGTGGAAATATTAAGCAAAATATTAGCAAACTGATCAAAACATACATCATCTCTTGGTTTAAATCCAATTCATTTTTACACTAGAAAATCAAATATTGTAATTTATCTGAGATGTTGAATAGGAAAAAAGTCTGTCACAATAAATGCAGAAAAAGCTTTTAACTAACTGCAATATATATAAATAAGGAAAATGATCTTAGCAAATCAGAAATAAGAATGAAACTTCCACAACCTGAAAATAGTTACCCGTAAAAGCCAATAGCAAGTATATGAACCAGGAAATACTATTTTTCCTCAGATCAGGAATGAAACAAAGATGTACACTAATGCCATTTCTATTTGACTATGAGCTAAATGCTTTCTCCATTGACTGAAAAGTTTAACAGATTATCCAAGATCATTTTATTCCATACATAATAGCATTTAGTTGTCACTAAGTTTGGTTTATGTAGATGACTTGTCCATTCCCCTTTTTTCTGCACTGGCTTCTTTCTCTTAAACATGTTGTGATATACATCTATGTTGCATGTAACTGTATTTCACTTAGTTCCATTGCCAAAAAGTATTGCTGTATTATAGTCCAGTTTATTTTCCATCCTACTGCTGATAGTAATTGACTCACTTTTAGTTTGGAGTATTCATAAACAAATCTCTCAAACATTTCTAACACCTTGATACATATGTGCAAAGACTAAAGATTACCTAGAGTTGGAATCGCTGGGTCATACCATACATGGATCATCAACGTTGCCGAACTGTTTGACAAAGTCACTGTGCCATTGTATACCGTCTACAGCAAAGTAGGAGACGTTCATTTCTTTTTTTTTTTTTTTTTTTTTTTTTTTTTT
>NW_016803397.1:1504938-1513531 GCF_001698545.2 Rhinopithecus bieti
GGAGGGGGAGATGCGCTCTGGTTTTTTGAATTTCCTGCTTTTCTGCACTGCTTTTTCCCCATCTTTTTGGTACTATCTGCCTTTGGTCTTCGATGATGGTAACGTACTGATGGGGTTTTGGTGTGGGTGTCCTTTCTGTTTGTTGGTTTTCCTTCTAACTGTCAGAACCCTCAGCTGTAGGTCTGTTGGAGTTTGCTTGAGGTCCACTCCAGACTGTTAGCCTGGGTATCAGCAGCAGAGGCTGCAGAAGATAGAATATTGCTGAACAGCGAGTGTTGCTGTCTGATTCTCACTCTGGAAGCTTCGTCTCGGGGGTGTACCCCACCCTGTGAGGTGTGAGGTGTCGGTCTGCATTTCAGTTGAAAATGCAGAAATCACCCATCTTCTGTGTCACTCACGCTGGGAGCTGGAGGCTGGAGCTGTTCCTATTCGGCCATCTTGGGCACGCCCTAAAAACTCTTTTCAACTCCAAAGAAGTTCATGATAATATTCCGCTACATCAACTGCTTAAAATCTTTATATTTTTATCAAAGAAGCATTATGTACATTTCTATGTATACTTTTTTGGAAATGATATTGTATAGGAATTCAATTTTATTTGTATATAGACATGGCAATGTGGTATCTCAATTTATTAAAATATTTGTTCTTTCCTTATTTGTCTACCACAACATATCTCTGATATATCAGGGGTCCATGTAACTATAGGTCTATTTTGTGGTTCTCTTTTCTGTTCCAACATCTGATTTCCAAATGCTTGTACCAATTCCACATTTTCTTAATCACTTTAGCTATATAAAAAGTTATACTATCTTATAGATTATCTCATTCCACCTTGTTTTCCTTTAGAAATATTCTGCCTAATAGACTCTCTTTTCATTTATATGCATATAATATATGAATACCTTTGTCACATTCAACAAAAATATTTTATATTATTGGAATTATATTGCATATACATAAAAATTTGTGGAGACTTAATATCTTTATAAGGTGGAATTGTCAAGAATTCTAAAGGGTCTGAAATTTTATTTTAAATGTCAGCTCTCCAGTTATCCTGCCACAGTTTCAAGAATGCTGACTTGGGGAACACAGACTTTATACTGGGCAAAGATTAGGCTGTCGAACCCTTGCCTGAGAAAGAGACATTATTTTATTACATAGGATGATAAATTTTACATGGGGTGTTTATTATGTTTATTATATTAATATAATCAACAGTTTTGAAAAGACAATAGGAAAAAATGGAGTTTATGATTCTGAATGAATAACATGCAGAAACATGACAGGCCCATGAATAGTATTTTTCCCAACAGGAATCTTTCTTTTGGCAATCAAGGAATATCTTAATGTTTATGTGTTAATATATGTAGATTTAGGAAGAATATCATCTCTAGGAGAAAAGAATATTTATGTATGGAGGGTCTTCCAGGGTGCTTCTGTTTTGCAGGCAATTATCCAGATCTTGAGCTTCATGGTACTTACGTGGATATTCTCTTCATAACTATTTCTTAAAATATGCATACATATTTTACAAAATTACTATCTGTAACATATCTCATGAGAAAATAAAATGTGTAAAATAATTCTCAATATATAAGCAATACAACCCAATAGGAGACAGGACCAATATGGATTTGAGCTAACTTATAGCTTGATTGCATTTGTTTGTTAGCTGTTGTCTGGCTCTGGTTTTTCTACACTTCTGGGAATATCACTCCAGAGATTCCAACTAAGAGCCTAAAGTTTGGGAAATTAATTACAAATATTCATTAAGGACTTTTGACTTATACGCCTTAATGGAAGAAAAAAGTGCAACCTATGATTTTTATTATTTTAGATCAATGGATTTTATACATGAATGCCTTTGTTAAATTGCTAAAGACTTAGACACTACGTTTTTGCAAAAAAAAAAAAAGTATACATAGAAATGTACATAAATACATTGTCTTATCTATAATTTCAAAAGATTCATGGGTCTGCATAAGAACATTCCCAGATCAACTGTCGTCAACTCATGTTAAGAGCCAGTTCTTTCTTCAGGGTTTTCAACCTAGTTGAGGATGGAGGACACGTTTTTATTTTTTAAGCAGTTAACAACACTAATAACAACATGAAGAATATTCAAACTGCCAGATGAAAAGCATAACCAGTAATAAATGTAGTAGTACAGAAGAATGAAGAGTTGGACATTGATGAAGTGTTGATAGAGGAGATAAGATCCAAATGATGAATAAGATGAAGAAAAATGTAGAGAATGAAGAGGGCTTCTATGTAAAATCAACAGATAGTGAAAAGGCAGAAAAGCAAAAGAAATGCTGTTTATTTTTGGCAAGGGTGATGTTGGATGGGTTGGGTCAATATGTATCCAATAATGTAAAAGCACTAATTGTATAGATGTAAGAGCAACAAGAGAAAATAATGTGCTCAGGACACTGCACTCAAAACGAAGTCACCAACAACTTTAGTTAAAAAAGTGATGTCAAAATTAAATCTTAAAACTATGCAAGATAAAGACAAGTAAATAGCTGTAGCTAAGGTGAACAAGGAGGCAAAACTTTTCTGTCTATGCAGATTTAAAATTTAATGATGTTGAAGTATAATGTACGGTTCAAACTGATAGGAGTTCAGTAGCAAGGGAGACCAGGATGCTCCAGAGTTACTTTTATATCAATTGTTATACTTAGATTTTATTTTATGAAAAATGAAGACATAGGTAGAGAGAAATAAACACCATGGTGCTGACCTCAGAAGAGAAAGAAATAGCTTTGAGTAAGATGCACTGAATTCTTACATGTTCATTTGCATTACACCAAAACGTCATTCAGAAAAAGTCTGTAATGACATAAAAAATGCATATTACTGTTTGCTAGGATTTTAAAAAGCAACACCAAGGAAACATATAAATAAAGCAACAGGAAATTCAAATGAAGAAAATAAGGTTAAAATATATTTTGATAGAGTTCAAAATTAAATCATAAATTTCTACAGGTCAACAAATTATAAGACAATGTAGCTGTGGGTTCTCAAGATGTCAAAGAAATATTAGTCAATTAAGACACATTGTACCTAAAATATAAAATGTTTTAAACTAATCATGCCAAATTTTGAAATTAAAACTCAACATAGTTCTTACATGTTATTGTGAACAATATATTATGACATATAGTGACTATGAAACATTTTTTTGAAATTGTTTAAATGGCAAACTATAGTTTGGTAAAAGAATATGAGAGGTTAATATTATGAAAGAATATCTACATCGATGTAGAATTTAAGGTACAAATTTAGAAATCTATCACTGCTATAAAATGAGTTGATATTTTTATATAAAGGTATTTTATCTGTCCTTTGATAATTATAATAGCAAATTTATGCTTAATGGTATAAGTTATTTTAAAATATCATAATTGCACTGCACTGTTAACAAATATATATCTAAATGACATGGTGTCTATCAAATAGAATGTTTGAATTATTTAAAATTTTCATTTCCTTATTGATTTGTGTGTTCTTTGTTGATAGTGGACATACTATGTTACCAATTATTAGATTAACAATACTGAAATCTGTGAAACGTATTTCACATGTACTTTATTATTATAGGCACAATAAAATGGTGTCAAAACAAGAGTTAAGAGAGCATCCAACAGCTTAAGGGAAAGAACATCCTACGATCTCATTACATTTTCTGCATAAGGATGCTTGCTTCGGGGACCACTGGATATACACATGGCTCCTACTCTCCTTTTATTATAGTCATAAAGAGCAACTGAAGCTCATAAAAAGTAGCTGGCAGATTTGTAAAAGATATAATAGCTTGTTCACAGAGTTTCTATAGAGCCATCTAAGGAAAATTTTCCTTCCAAAGCATTGCTAGAAGCTATATATCTTAGAACTGCCTACTTTGTCACAGTAAACTGAGTATTCGTCCTGTCATCTAGTTTGCCAAACAAGGACCTGTTCTCTTTGACTTTTTCCTCAATAACAGTCAACAGTGTATACATGAAGTATGAGAATTCAATACTTATAGAGTTATGGTATCCTGAGGTGAAGGTCAAAGTGTGTGTGTGTGTGTGTGTGTGTTTGCAAGATAGTTCTTGTTGTAAATGTATTACATTTATTAATTGGCACCTACTTTGTAGCCATTTTGGACATACACATGGGCAGAGGATGTAGCCGCCTTTGTGTAAAAATTTGAGAGGTATTTAACTGTCTCTGCTGACAAGCCTGATGGCCTAAAATGTTCACACTATATAGTCTGACCTTTATTTTTAATGAACGTAAAGACTAAGCATTATGTTATCTAGAAACTAATATATAGTTGTCCAATAACAGCTGATAATAAATTCACTAAAATTTAATAAGCTAAAATTAGCTTATTAAATAAGTTTCCAATGAATAAATCAACCCTTCTGGGTAAGATAAAATGGCAACAGTAATTATTGGGAAGTGTTTCAAAACGTTCCAGATTATTTACTTCGATCACAGAATCTGGGAAGGGGCAGTTCAGAAAATGTAGAAGCAATAAAGAAAACCCTAAGTGTGTATTAGGACTGAAGAGTTCTAAAAGGAAAAGAGTCAAACAGAGGCAGACAGTGACAGAGAGAAACTGATAGGGTTTCCCAAGGCAGCCCAGCTGGAAGGAAATGTACTAACTGCCGCAATCTCCCAGAAACATGAAGTGGGGGCGTCATATGTGATACATCTCCTGTCACAAGGTACCCAATCTACATCAATGGTTTATCAAAGATCTGTATTTCTTCCAGCTCTCTACTCCATCATCCATGTAGTATAACCCTCATTGGCTGGAATCATAATGACATCTGCATCTGGAACTGGCCACCAGTATAACACCTACAAAATGCACCGCGACCTTCAGACCAAATGAAAAGTCTACAGGGTGAGAATCTGAAAATCCAGCAATGAGGAGAAAAGTTATTTCCCATTAAGAACACTTTTCAGAAGCTACACAATTCCAGTTATTGATTCATCCCGTTTACTAGAACCTGTTCATCTGGCTATGCCTAAAAGCAAGGGAAACTGAAATAGTGGCTTTTATATTCCGTAACTCAGCCTAACCTAGCTTCAGAAGTTTCAATAAAGAAAATAAAATATATTGAAATATTTGTATAGTATCTATTCACTTCAAAATACATTTTTATCTCAGCTCAATCCTTCATTTTAATATCCTATCACACTCCTACATACAAGTTTAGATATAATTTTAACTTCTTTCCAAGGGACATTGTTTCTTATAATCAAAGCAGTGCAACTATCTGCTAAGTCATTGCTTTCCTATTATAAGCTGCTTTTATTACAATCTACCTGTGCAAAACAACAGGATGCTTTGCAATGATTAAACACCAATGAATACTTTCTTGACATAATAAGCAAAACAAGTATGGCCCCATAGTCTCATCTCAGTTTCCATAAGTCACTATCAATTCAGGTGTAAAATACAGAAAATGCATACATCGAAATTTTTGATTCCTCCAAAGGAAAGATAAATTATACAGCAAGATTGAGTTGTAATCTCTAAAACCAAATGTATGTGTTTTCCACATAAGCAACACAAACTGATAGGTGTATAACAGCCCGAGAACTGAACATTGACACCAGCCTCAAGAANATGTACTTTATTATTATAGGCACAATAAAATGGTGTCAAAACAAGAGTTAAGAGAGCATCCAACAGCTTAAGGGAAAGAACATCCTACGATCTCATTACATTTTCTGCATAAGGATGCTTGCTTCGGGGACCACTGGATATACACATGGCTCCTACTCTCCTTTTATTATAGTCATAAAGAGCAACTGAAGCTCATAAAAGTAGCTGGCAGATTTGTAAAAGATATAATAGCTTGTTCACAGAGTTTCTATAGAGCCATCTAAGGAAAATTTTCCTTCCAAAGCATTGCTAGAAGCTATATATCTTAGAACTGCCTACTTTGTCACAGTAAACTGAGTATTCGTCCTGTCATCTAGTTTGCCAAACAAGGACCTGTTCTCTTTGACTTTTCCTCAATAACAGTCAACAGTGTATACATGAAGTATGAGAATTCAATACTTATAGAGTTATGGTATCCTGAGGTGAAGGTCAAAGTGTGTGTGTGTGTGTGTGTGTGTTTGCAAGATAGTTCTTGTTGTAAATGTATTACATTTATTAATTGGCACCTACTTTGTAGCCATTTTGGACATACACATGGGCAGAGGATGTAGCCGCCTTTGTGTAAAATTTGAGAGGTATTTAACTGTCTCTGCTGACAAGCCTGATGGCCTAAAATGTTCACACTATATAGTCTGACCTTTATTTTAATGAACGTAAAGACTAAGCATTATGTTATCTAGAAACTAATATATAGTTGTCCAATAACAGCTGATAATAAATTCACTAAAATTTAATAAGCTAAAATTAGCTTATTAAATAAGTTTCCAATGAATAAATCAACCCTTCTGGGTAAGATAAAATGGCAACAGTAATTATTGGGAAGTGTTTCAAAACGTTCCAGATTATTTACTTCGATCACAGAATCTGGGAAGGGGCAGTTCAGAAAATGTAGAAGCAATAAAGAAAACCCTAAGTGTGTATTAGGACTGAAGAGTTCTAAAAGGAAAAGAGTCAAACAGAGGCAGACAGTGACAGAGAGAAACTGATAGGGTTTCCCAAGGCAGCCCAGCTGGAAGGAAATGTACTAACTGCCGCAATCTCCCAGAAACATGAAGTGGGGCGTCATATGTGATACATCTCCTGTCACAAGGTACCCAATCTACATCAATGGTTTATCAAAGATCTGTATTTCTTCCAGCTCTCTACTCCATCATCCATGTAGTATAACCCTCATTGGCTGGAATCATAATGACATCTGCATCTGGAACTGGCCACCAGTATAACACCTACAAAATGCACCGCGACCTTCAGACCAAATGAAAAGTCTACAGGGTGAGAATCTGAAAATCCAGCAATGAGGAGAAAAGTTATTTCCCATTAAGAACACTTTTCAGAAGCTACACAATTCCAGTTATTGATTCATCCCGTTTACTAGAACCTGTTCATCTGGCTATGCCTAAAAGCAAGGGAAACTGAAATAGTGGCTTTTATATTCCGTAACTCAGCCTAACCTAGCTTCAGAAGTTTCAATAAAGAAAATAAAATATATTGAAATATTTGTATAGTATCTATTCACTTCAAAATACATTTTATCTCAGCTCAATCCTTCATTTTAATATCCTATCACACTCCTACATACAAGTTTAGATATAATTTTAACTTCTTTCCAAGGGACATTGTTTCTTATAATCAAAGCAGTGCAACTATCTGCTAAGTCATTGCTTTCCTATTATAAGCTGCTTTTATTACAATCTACCTGTGCAAAACAACAGGATGCTTTGCAATGATTAAACACCAATGAATACTTTCTTGACATAATAAGCAAAACAAGTATGGCCCCATAGTCTCATCTCAGTTTCCATAAGTCACTATCAATTCAGGTGTAAAATACAGAAAATGCATACATCGAAATTTTGATTCCTCCAAAGGAAAGATAAATTATACAGCAAGATTGAGTTGTAATCTCTAAAACCAAATGTATGTGTTTTCCACATAAGCAACACAAACTGATAGGTGTATAACAGCCCGAGAACTGAACATTGACACCAGCCTCAAGAACAGACCATTGATTATCACGATAAAAACTCCAAAATGCACCGGGCCTCATGGGCACAGAAGGTCTTTCAGGGAGTGAGCATCATTGTGGTAGGATGGGTATGCTAAGATGTTTCTGTATTCTATTAATATATTCTGTATTCTAGTAATATAGAATATATATAATTAGAATATATAATTAAATATAATAGAGAATATAATAATTCTATATTCTAGTAATATATATGAACCAAGATAAAATGATTAGGTTCATAAATAATTTTGGAAGGCCAGCTAGACAGAGTAATGTATAAGCCCAACTGAGTGTTGGTGGATAGCAAAATACCATGTCACCATCAAGAAACAGGTCTAATACCTCTTGGTTTACTTAGTAGAAGTAGCAGTCGTAGTAATATTGTTAGCATAATGCTTTATGACAGTCAAAATCAGAATTATAAAATTCTTACTATATAGCTTATCCTTTTTATTTGAATCCTTAATTTTTAATTTTAATTACCAAGCAGATTTTATAGTCTCATTTTATATTGTACACATGAAGACAGACATACATAATCATACACACATCCAATTTTTGATTTACTCTTACCAATTTAAAAATACATAATTTGGCAAAGCACAGTGGTTCATGCCTGTAATCCCAGCACTTTGGGAGGCTGAGGAGGGGCGGATCACTTGAGGTTGGGAGTTCAAGACCAACCTGGCCAACATGGTGAAATACAAAACTTAAAATGCAAAAATTAAAAATACTAAAAATACAAAAATTAGCCAGGTGTGGTGGCACATGCCTTTAATCCCAGCTACTCAGGAGGCTGAGGCAGGAGAATCGTTTGAATCCAGGAGGCAGAGGCTGCAGTGAGCCCAGATCATGCCACTACACTCCAGCCTGGGAGACATAGTGAGACTCTGTCTTTAAATAAATAAATAATA
>NW_016803397.1:1516738-1521787 GCF_001698545.2 Rhinopithecus bieti
ATATATATAATTAGAATATATAATTAAATATAATAGAGAATCTAATAATTCTATATTCTAGTAATATATATGAACCAAGATAAAATGATTAGGTTCATAAATAATTTTGGAAGGCCAGCTAGACAGAGTAATGTATAAGCCCAACTGAGTGTTGGTGGATAGCAAAATACCATGTCACCATCAAGAAACAGGTCTAATACCTCTTGGTTTACTTAGTAGAAGTAGCAGTCGTAGTAATATTGTTAGCATAATGCTTTATGACAGTCAAAATCAGAATTATAAAATTCTTACTATATAGCTTATCCTTTTATTTGAATCCTTAATTTTAATTTTAATTACCAAGCAGATTTTATAGTCTCATTTTATATTGTACACATGAAGACAGACATACATAATCATACACACATCCAATTTTGATTTACTCTTACCAATTTAAAATACATAATTTGGCAAAGCACAGTGGTTCATGCCTGTAATCCCAGCACTTTGGGAGGCTGAGGAGGGGCGGATCACTTGAGGTTGGGAGTTCAAGACCAACCTGGCCAACATGGTGAAATACAAAACTTAAAATGCAAAATTAAAATACTAAAATAAAAAAATTAGCCAGGTGTGGTGGCACATGCCTTTAATCCCAGCTACTCAGGAGGCTGAGGCAGGAGAATCGTTTGAATCCAGGAGGCAGAGGCTGCAGTGAGCCCAGATCATGCCACTACACTCCAGCCTGGGAGACATAGTGAGACTCTGTCTTTAAATAAATAAATAATATACAACTCACCAGATAATTTTTTTTGACCACTATCAGTCATTTCACCTAACAATCTTCACGAAATTGACTTACTTCATTTGGTAAAAATATGGTGTATTCCATGTGAATTCCCTTCACACATAATTCGTGAAGCTTTTCAACTTTCTCAGCTGATTCTTGATAATAGCATTTTTTTACTCTAACATTATAATGCACATTTGTTTGCATACACATTATATATTCTATTACATTTACAAATTTGAATTATATTTAAATCCGAAACAGCTTTCTCTAGTTTATTCATTGTCTGTTTTACTCATATTACATTTTTTATGGTATGTTAGGTATGACTCAAATTTTCCTTAACCCTTACCAGGATTTTTGTTGTTATAGAAATGTAAGTTAAGGACAGCCATTTTTTTACTTTTTTAAAAGATGTGTAAGATTTAAATTAACAATGATGTTCATCTTTTACTAAACTTTGGTTAAAAAAGAAATATGAGCTCAGTTAATATAAACCCTTTACCCAGTTTTCATAAAGGGAAATGGAAATAGATCTGTGTAATTAAAAATTTGTAAACAATTTATGGATAATTAAGTAAACATTTTATTATTATGGTAAGTGCAGTGATTGAATAGGAAGTAATTCCCAGTGAATGGGAAGTAAATGGAATAGACTAGAGGCCTCAGAAATAATTCCTCACATCTACAACCATCTGATCTTTGACAAACCTGAAAGAAAGCAGCAATGGAGAAAGGATTCCCTATTTAATAAATGGTGTTGGGAAAACTGGATAGCCATATGCAGAAAACTGAAACTGGACCCCTTCCTTACACGTTATACAAAACTTAAGATAGATTAAAGACTTAAATGTAGGACCTAAAACCATAAAAACCCTAGAAGAAAACCTAGGCAATCTCATTCAGGACATAGGTATGGGCAAAGACTTCATGACTGCAACGCCAAAAGCAATGGCAGCAAAAGCCAAAATTGACAAATGGGATCTAATTAAGTTAAAGAGCTCTGCACAGCAAAAGAAACTATCATCAGCGTGAATCGGCAACCCACAGAATGGGACCAAATTTTTGCAATCTATCCATCTGACAAAGGGCTAATATCCAGAATCTATAAGGAACTTAAACAAATTTGCAAGAAAAAAACAACCCCATCAAAAAGTAGGCAAAGCATATGAACAGACACTTCTCAGAAGAAAACATTTATGTGGCCAAAAAACATATGAAAAATAGGTCATCATCACTGGTCTTTAGAGAAATGCAAATCAGAACATCAATGAGATACCATCTCATGCCAGTTAGAATGACGATCATTAAAAAGTCAGGAAACAACAGATGATGGAGAGGATCTGAAGAAATAGGAACGCTTTTACACTGTTCATGGGAGTGTAAATTAGTTCAACCATTGTGGAGGACACTGTGGCAATTCCTCAAGGATCTACAACCAGAAATACCACTTGACCCAGCAATCCCATCACGGGTATATGCCCAAAGGATTATCAATGATTTTACTATAAAGACACAAGCACATGTATGTTTATTGCAGTGCTACTCACAATAGCAAAGATTTGGAACTAACCCAAATGCCCATCAATGAAACACTGGATAAAGAAAATGTGGCACATATACACCATGGAATACTATGCAGCCATAAAAAACGATGAGTTCATGTCCTGTGTAGGGACATGGATGAAGCTGGAAACCATCATTCTCAGCAAACTAACACAGGATAGAAAATCAAACACCACATGTTCTCACTCATAAGTGGGAGTTGAACAATGAGAATACATAGACACAAGGTGGGGAACATCACACACTGGGGCCTGTTGGAGGGTGCAGGGCTAGGGGAGGGGTAGCATTAGGAGAGATACCTAATGTAGATGATGGGTTGATGGGTGCAGCAAACCACCGCGTCAAGTGTCATTCTGCGCATATATCCCAGAACTTAAAGTATAATAAAAAAAGGAAGTAAATCATTTCCTCAAATATACTTTAATTAATAAATAAGAAAGAAAAACAAATAGAATCCAAATATCACCTACATTACTGATCAAATTGATTTTAAGGTTAAAAGTAATCTAATGTGAGAAAATGTATTCACTAAATTCTCAGTCTAGTGTTTGTAAATTTCAACTAAAACAATTAATTGCAGAGAATACTCACTTAAATGGTTCCTTCTCACAGCAATCTATAAAAGAAAAGATAAAGAAACAAATTTATCCTACATCCAGAAATCTTGATAAATTATTAAATAATTCTGACCAATTAAGAAATGCAAATACTATTGCTGACTTACCAGAGAACTCAGATCATCTTTGTCTAAGGAAGTGAAAGTTGCAACTCAAACTCATTTGTATTTAAAGAAAATCTCTTTATGTAAAAATCATTTGTGGGAGAGAGATGTTTCCCCTAATAACTATGGTTATTACCTTAAGTAAAATCTTACATATTTTGAAGGTATTAATAGGTTATGGAATATTATTATGTGATTTTGGTATAATAATTTCTATAAATAATGAAAATGAAAGGCGAACAAATATGTGGCAAAAGAAAATCTCATTCACATGACATTAGATTCTATTAGCTAAACCTTTACTTTTCTTTTCTTTTTTTTTTTTTTTTTTTTTTTTTTACACCAGCTACACAGTTCAATCATTTGTTACCTTAAAGTGGAAGGCTCCAGAGACAGCTTCTTATGAATACTTGCTGAAAGATCTTTGAGGTCAAAAAAGTGATTTAACCTCTGAGATCGGCCTCAAATTCCATAGAGTGCAGAAAAAGAAAAATATAATTTTATTTCTAGGACATTCAGCAGCTAGGGATTTCAACAGCTATAAGCCAACACATGATTTGTGTTGTAATAACCAGTCATGGCAGCCACATATTTTTTGATTTATGTTTAAAAGTGCTTTATACAAAATCTTTTAAATATGCTTGGATACTTTGTAGCTTCTTTTGTGTCAATTATGGTGCGTGCATTTGCATCACACAATGCCTCAAAATTTGAAGAAAAATGATGTCATGTGGATGTATAAAGTCAATGAAGTGTGTAGTTAGCAAAATTAGAAAATTAGCAAAATTAGAAGGAAATCATAGTTACAATTACATAATTCTTACTACTAGTTCAGGTCTTGATCTTATCCTTTATTTTCAAGATAAACATTTTACAGCCAACGGACATTTTACGTTGTACAAATATTTAACGACCATCTCTTAATTTGTAAACACTGATCCCTGGGTATTGCTGTGCACATAAGGTACACTTGAATGCTGTAAAAGTAAATTTTCCATTTAATTTCACATAGTGAAGTGAAAAAATGAGTTTGCTTCAATAAATATACCTTGGCTGTTAGCAACAATAATGCACATCAATGGTTTTGTTTCATACATTAAAAAAGGAAATACAATACCCATTTCTTTTAAAAAAAATAAACGTATCTCTTTGCTCAGTGCTGCTATGCAATATGTCAATAGTCAATTAGCTGTATGTGAGATTATTAACAATAATTATTTTACTATTTTGTGCCCAAACATTGAGACCCAGATGTCTGCTACCAAGTGGACATGAATGAAACAATGTACAATGATTTATTGAGTTCTGGAGTCTTCAAGATTCTCCACAGTGAAATAAGAAAATCAGAAGAAAACAAAGGCTTATGCCCAGTTTTTAAGCCATAGAAACACAAGAAAAAGTTTTCTCAATGGCTACCTAAATTGGAGCTTATCTGTCTAAAATACAGAAGCTTTAGGATACGGTATCAGTGGATTAGATTTTGAAAATGCCTTGAAACTCAAATTCTGATTTGACTGTTAAGAATCGAATACATATTTAATGGGTTAATGTTGGCAATAATCAAAGGTGTTTTTGCTAACATTCATGTATAAACAGGGACAAACATTGTCAAATGTGATAATCACTTCATAAGTTGTAAATTCATATGGAAAATGCATTTACTATTTCAGTCAGGGGTAGGCTGTGATGTTAGGCATAAGAAATCTGTGTAATGTTATGTACAAGTCCCATAATATTAGGCATAAAAATCACCAATATTCTTTTTAAATAAACAAAACAAGAAAACTGAGAATGCCAAGGAAGATTTAAAAAAGGAAAAGCAAATGATAGGGTTCACCAAATTCCCAATTATATTACTATCCTTGTGCTTTAACCTGTCTTTCAAAAATCTGCCAGTGAGTACATTGATTTTGTTTTGTTGTTGTTAAATAAAAGTTTAATAAATCTCAACCTAGGGCACACATTAGCAAAAAAAAAAAAAAAAAAAAAAAAAAAA
>NW_016803397.1:1522199-1535162 GCF_001698545.2 Rhinopithecus bieti
AAAAAAAAAAAAAAAGATGAAGAAGTTGAAAATATAAGTAAAAGTAAAGTTCTTCAAGAGATACAATATTATGAGCATCTCATAAGAATTTATTCCATAGCCACTAATGCTAAAGAATACTCCAAAATCTTGTAAAGTGAGACTTAATCTAGTGTGCAATTTATTTATAGGCCTTAGTCCTTCATATCCATGGGTGTGTCTTCCATATCCATGGGTTCCACATCAATGGATTCAATCAATCTTCGATAGAAAAGTATTCATTAAAAAAATCCCATCGGTACTGAATATGTATGGACTTTTTTCTCTTGTCATTTTTCCCTAAACAATACAGTATAACAACTATGTACATGGCACTTACATTGTATTAGGTATTAAAAGTAATCTAGAGATTATTTATACTATTTGGAAGGTTGTGCCTAGATTATATGCAAATATGAAATATCCATTTTATATCAGGAACTTGAGCATCCACAAATTTTGACATTTGTGAAGCTCCTTGAACTGTTATTCCATGAATATTAAGGGATGACTGTTCAATGTGACCCATGCAAGGCACCTAAAGTACTGGATTGACAGGCAATTTTTAACACATGAGAATTTGCTTGTTTCATTTCTAATTTTGGTTCTAGGATAGGGAAAAACTTTTGTATAAGGCAGTCCTGCCTCACCAAACTCTTGCCTATGGAGATCCTAAGCATGCAGCATCTTCACAAAACCCTGGTATAACAAACTTTATTATTTCCATTTTCCTTTCTCATAGTTCGTCAATAAGGAAATGTCGAAACTTTTGAGACAGAAACATAATAGACAGTTTTAGAGTGGAGGCAACAAATCTACATAGTAAGGATATCTGCATTATAATACACATGCCAAAATAGTGTTAGGATATATTTAGGAGTCTTTCCCATCCCGATACACCTTGTTCTGGAGGCTGTTCTGCAATTATCCCATTATAAATTTTGATATGCTTCAAGATGATCAAAATGAAATACTTAAAAATGCTTTATTCAAAATCTTTTAAATATGTATAATAGGCTTCTTTGTAGCCAATATGGATATGTACATACCCACATATATGCAATGTCTGCATATACACACATATACCCTTACACACATATGCACAGTCATATATTAATTTGAGAGAGAATTCAAAACTATGAAGAGAAAATAATATATCAAAAATGTACAGCCTTCTTGGCAAGCTTATCTATAACTGTGATTTATGTAGAGTTCACATTATTTCCATCTCTAATCACCTGCTGGAATTTTTTGAATTTGCTTATTATACCACTTATTTTAAAGTATTCCATTTGATACAGTGAGGCTGTGTGTCCACTCAAATCTCACCTTGAATTGTAATAACCCCCACGTGCCAAGGGCGGGGGACAGTTTTAATTGAACCATGGGGGCAGTTTCCCCCATACTGTTCTCATGGTTGTGAATAAGTCTCATGAGGTGTGATAGTTTCTCTTTTGCCTGCTGCCATGTAAGGCATCCCTTGCTTCCCCTTCGCTTTCCACCACAATTGTGAGGTCTCCCCAGCCATGTGGAATTGTGATTCAAATAAACCTCTTTCCTTTATAAATTATCCAGTCCTGGTTATGTTTTTATTAGCAGCATTGAGAACAGACTAATAAACTGTTCTTCAGGATGTATAGTCTAAATGTTCTCAACATTGGAAGAAATTGGAGAAAAATCCTGATGCATACCAATAAACTAAAATCAAAATGCTAGAATATAGTTTAAAAGTTGTAAAATATTAAATAGTGATGTTATCCAAAGTATGTTAAATAACTACTAGAAGTGTTAATTGAAACAAACAAAAATTCTGTACAGAAAAAGAAAAGAAAGGAAAACAAAATTGGCCTAGACACAGTAAGACATGCCTGTATCATAGAACTTTGGGAGGCTGAGGCCTGCAGATCAGTTAAAGACCAGCCTGGGAAACATGGGGAAACCCCATCTCTACAAAAAATAAAAAATAAAAAATAAAAATCAGGGTCTTGTGACACGTACCTGAATTCCCAGTTACCTGGGAGGTTAAGATGTGAGAATAACCTGATCCCAGGAGGCTGAAGCTGCAATGAGCCATGAATGTGCTCCCGCACTCCACCTTGGGAAACAGAGCAAGAACCTTTCTTAAAAAAAAAAAATAAAAAAAAAAAAAAAAAAAAAAAAAAAAAAAAAAAAGTAAATACCATTGAAATAATCTGTCTCTCATAGATAGAGGGATTCATCCACAGATAGAGACACAGAAGCAGAGATAGGTCAGAGATAGGTGGATGGATATAGATATATTTTTCCCCAAACATAGGAATCAATGGAACATACTTTGGTTGAAAAGGAAAAGGAGTTTACACAGTAGAAATTTTAAAACGTTTTCTTTGTAGTCCTGTAACAGTCTGTTTCACGCAAACTTTCCTCCATTTAATCCTAATCCTCACTCCTATGTAAGTAACTGAAAGCATATTTTATTTATTTATTTTTTAATCTAGGAAATATTTTGGCTTATTTAAAATTTGAGGTAAAATTTTTTAAAAGTTGAAGACTAACATAATTGGCTATCTCTCTTATGTGAAGGCAAGAACTAGATTATAACCACATTCTTTATGTCAGAATATAGAAATATAAATACAAGCTTTCTTTTTCTGTTCTCTTGCAAAGTTACCAGCACTGCCTTTTCTTATGTAATTTATCATCTTAAAATGAAAAGTTTTTTTCCCTATAAATATGATAACAAAATCTTATAGAATGTTAAATTTTCAACTAAGACGACTCAGAGAGATATATGAGTTTTTTCTAGTGGGTGAAATCGCATATATTTTTTAACCATAAAATTTTGTAGGTAGCTCAGGAAATGGTAATTTGATTTGGGATTAGATCTATGACTACTTAGAAAAATATATTTTTTCTTTGTGAATACTTATGGAATAAAAATTTATAGCTGTGGACAAATCTCTTTGCCTGGCTTGTTAAAAAGCAGTGTGACAAGTCTTGACAGGCAAGAGAGAGTTAAGATGATAAGTAATACCTGTTTCTGGAAAATGAATGTAATTTAAAAATACATTTCCTGTTTTCCTGACTTTGAAAGATTCAAAAAGCATAAGCAAGATTTTAACAGCATTTGTGACCCCCAAAATATATTTGTATTGTTTGCTTCGTGACATACCCTTAAAATACAATTTTCATGTGTTATATGTCATTCCCCTAATAATGCATTTAGTATCTTCAGTTGTTGAAGAGATTCCATTTAGAAGTGTCACTTCTAATAGTGTCATAATGTCAATAAATGAGTACTAACAGCATGCAAATAGTCTTTTATTTTATAATCTGGTCTCATGCATATTACATCAACGCTTTGTAATAGCTATATAAATTACTAGAAGCATTTAAATTTTGTCTTAGAGTTTTAAAATGGCTTTTCCTTATAATTTTATTCCTGTTTTATACAACAGTCTTTGAGGACTAATAAGGCAGGTATCATCATTCCGATTTTAAAGATGGGAGTAGTTGTCTACTAGTGTGTGCAAGACAGTGGAGTATGTGAGTTAAAAACACAACTCAGCTAAGGGACACAAATGCAACCTAAAGAAAAAGGCAGAAATTAAATTCAGTTACTTAAACATTACAAATAAAATTATATCTGTAAGACCTTGAGTAATATGACTAAGAGGTGGGGAGAAATATTATAGAGGTAAAGCAGGAAGAGTACAACTGTGCTGAGAATGGGGCTAGAGGTTCTTGGTCATGCTGATACAAGAACAAATGATCTGAGTTAACAAGTCCTCTCATCATCAGACAGTATCTCATCAGAAAGGACTTCTCAAATGCTTCAGTTAGCATCACATAAATTAGGCTAAACACTAACCCATCACATTCTCAGACACAAACACACACACGCACATACACACACACACACACAAATACACCCTTTATTTCATGCATCTGTCACCCTGTTGCTTACTAAGGCCATTTTAGGTGTTGATATTCTGAATATTAATGGTACTGACTTCATTATTATTGAACAGCACTTTTTGTCATTTCTCTACCATACCTCATTACTTCCAGGAGTTTTGAAATATTGAGACGTTGAAATAAAGAAGCAATGTGTATGTACGTATGTGTATGTATATACACAACACACACACATATCTTTTCCTACTCAGGTCTAAGTCCTCCCATCCTACACTATTTGCAGAAAAATTGCTGTAACTAAATATTATAAAAATATTTCTTAAGGCATAATACAATAAATGATACATACCTAAAGAGGTTTTGACACCCATATACACTCATGAAGCTATCGCCACAATCAAGAAAATGAAAAATTCCATTACCCCCAAAGTATATTTGTACTTAAGGAAACAGCTATAAGGTTTTGCAAACTATTTTCACAATTAGATTTACCTCTGCTTGACAGGCAGATCTGAAAGGGCCAAGCCACATGTTTAATTGCATAAAAATAACCTGCCTGATTCAGCAACCACAGAATAATAATTTTAAAAAGCAAGATTCAAAGAACAGTGGGCTTCTGATTAAAACATACATGAGAGACTGATGATACTTTGAACAAAAAAAAATGTTGTGTATTAATAACATGCAAGAAAAATTTAAAAACCTTAAAGGAAGACAGACAGTCTGCAATTTACCATGGTTTGACTTACACTTTTTTGACTTTATGATAGTGTAAAAATGGTATTCATTCACTATGCTCCTCGATATATTATGGGGTTACATTCAGATAAACCCATCCTAAATTGAAAATATTGTAGTTGGAAAATGCACTTTCCAGTTACAATATTTTTAACTTACCATGAGTCTATTCAGATGTAACCTCCTTGTAAGTGAAGGAGCATCTGTAATAAAATGTTTAGAATAATAATAATGATAACACATAAATGAACAATAATATGGTCACATCTGAGGACTATTGATGGCTATAAAAATCAAACAGGAAACAAAGTATGGAGAAATGTTGAATCTGAGATTATGATGGAAAGATTACATAATTAGCAGATATACACTATAGATCTATATTTTGAAGTGTGTATGTGCTAATTGTGTAATCTTTCCATCATGATCTCAGATTAATAAAGGAATAATAAATATAATTAATAAAGGAATAAATAAAATGAGGAAGAGGAAATTTTCACAAATATAATTTTATAAATATTTACAAATTAATAAAGGAATAAATAAATACAATGAGGAAGAGGAAATTATTTCAAAAACATATAAAATAATTCATCATAACAAAACCTGATCCGTGTTGAAAAATTTGATTTAGTTTCATGCAGAATTGATCAGAAAAAAAGTATTGATAAAATTATCAAATACCAAAGTTAAAGACAAAATATTACTAACCACCATCGAGAAAAAAGTAACTTGCAAAAGAAAAACTATAATACCAGCATTGGACATTTCAGCTAGAAAATAAGACAAGGAAATCTGTAAAGAAAAGGATAATAAATCCATCATCCTATGCCTACACATAATTTAATTTGAGTAAAAAATACAGATATTTTTCATACCCTCAGAAATCCAGTTATATTTTATATCTTTACTTTACTGAGGAAAATAATTTGGGTATGTCAGAAACCAAATAACATTCCAGAATTGAAACCTACAGAACAGGATACAAAAAGAGGGACTGTGAAATAATTAAATTTCCGTGGAAGGTGATCAACCAGGAATATGTGATTTAAATTGTGAATTAGGACTTTTGAATATGAAGAGGTAGTCTTGAGTATTACTAATTTGCATGAGTAGTCAGCAGACTACTCCGGCCCACTGCCTGTTTTGTAAATAATACTTTATTGGAAAAAAAACCACGCCACTGATTTCTGTATTGTCTATGGCTGCTTTAGCACTATAACGTCAGATGTCAGTAGTTGGGACGGAGACTGTATGCACCCCCAAAACTTATTTATTATTTGACTCTTTACAGGAAAAGCAAAAAAAAAAAACCCTCAACTAGACTAATCTAAAAATACTACATTTTCTCAGCAAAACCTAAGACTTTGAGGCAGCAAATAAAGTAAATTCAATATTGTATTGATGAGTTGAGGAAAATAATAGAGAAGTACAAGTATTCTAAATTTTAAAATGGATATCATTCCAAAAGAGATAAATAGAGAAGAGTAGAGGAAGAAACAATGTATCTTTAAAAAATGGATTCTGTTTTCCTTTTCAAATATTAGTAGGATATTATATAGGAATACCTAGCAAGTAAACATTGCCATTTTGGAAAATAGGTAAAATAGAAAATTACAGTTAAATAGAATGAATCAATTCAAGAGATCTATTGTATAGCATGGTGACTACAGTATATGATGATATATTGTATTCATGAAAAACCTGAAGAGAGTGGATGTTAAATGCTCCCACACACAAATAAAGATAACTATGTGAGTTACTGTATTTGTTACTTTGCTAGACTTAATCATTCTACAATGTGTGAATACTTCAAACATCATGGCTTACACAATAAATATATACAATTTTGTCAACTATAAAAAATGTGAATAATAAATTATTACTAAAATTTTTAAAAATCCTAATGAATAGCAGCAAATTGAATACACCAAAATAAATGAATATGTAAATAAAAGTATATGTCGTGAGTAGTGTATATGAAATGATAAACAAAAAAGTTTGAATAATCAATAATAGCAATTCTTATGAAAATAGAACTAAGCATGATTTCCTATAAAAGATACTCTTAGATTAGATTAGAAAATAAGTACCTACCATTACACTACTAACAGGAAAACTTAACCAAATTAACAATTAAGGTGGAAAATATAGGGATGATAAATAATAATAAGCAAAACAAAATTAAATAAAACAAATGAAAGCATAGCAGGGTTGTAGCAAAAAATTGATCCCCAAGTTTCAGTGGATCAGAGCAAAGAAGGCAATTTCTGACTTATGTATTATTTCTGAATGTGTTATAAATTATCCTTCTTATTTGATTCAGCCAAGAGAAAAGCAAAGAGTTTGGAGGACCACTCAAAGGAGGGTTGTACAAACTCTGCCCGGAGGCTACACACGTGTCACCAGAGATCTTAATCCTGTGGTCATAGCCCAGTGCACAAAAGTACACAGTGAAGATGATTTTGTAACCCAGCATCACTTGTCTCACTTTATGGAGAGTCTAATGTGCTCACTTTTATTGTTATTATACTTTAGGTTCTGGGAAACATGTGCAGAACGTGCAAGTTTGGTACCTAGATACATATGTGCCATGGTGGTTTGCTGCACCCATCGACCCCTTGTCTACATTAGGTATTTCTCCTAACGCTATCCCTCCCCTAGCACGCTACCCTCTGACGGGCCCCAGTGTGTGATGTTCTCCTCTCTGTGTCCATGTGTTCTCATTGTTCAGCTCCCACTTATGAGTGAGAACATATGGTGTTTGGTTTTCTCTTTCTGTGTTAGTTTGCTGAGAATGATAGTTTCCAGATTCATCCATGTCCCTGAAAAGACACGAACTCATCCTTTTTTATGGCTGCATAGGGTTTCATGGTGTATATGTGCCACATTTTCTTTATCCAGTCTCATTGGTGGGCATTTGGGTTGGTTCTAAGTCTTTGCTATTGTGAATAGTGCATGCAATAAACATGCATAGTAGAATGACTTATAATCCTTTGGGTATATATCCAGTAATGGCATTGCTGGGCCAAATGGTATTTCTGGTCCTAGATCCTTGAGAAATCGCCACACTGTCTTCCACAATGGTTGAGCTAATTTATACTCCCACCAACAATGTAAAAGTGTTCCTATTTCTCCACATCCTCACCAGCACCTGTTGTTTCCTGACTTTTTAATGATCACCATTCTAACTGGCGTGAGATGGTATCTCATTGTGGTTTTGATTTGCATTTCTGTAATAACTGGTGATGATGAGTTTTCACAGTTTTGTTGGCCACATAAGTGTCTTCTTTGGAGAACTGTCTGTTCAGATCCTTTACCACTTTTGATGGGGTTGATTTTTTCTTGTAAATTTGTTTAAGTTCTTTGTAGATTCTCGATATTAGCCCTTTTCAGATGGAGAGATTGTAAAATTTTGTTCCATTCTATATGTTGCCTGTTCACTCTGATGATAGTTTCTTTTGCTGTGCAGAAGCTCTTTAGTTTAATTAGATCCCATTTGTCAATTTTGGCTTTTATTGCCATTGCTATCGGTGTTTTAGTCATGAAGTCTTTGCCCATTCCTATATCCTGAATGGTATTGCCTAGGTTTTCTTCTAGGGTTCTTATGGATTTAGGTCTTTTGTTTAAGTCTTTAATTCATCTTGAGTTAATTTTTGTATCAGGTGTAAGGAAGGGGTCCAGTTTCAGTTTTTCGTATATGGCTATCCAGTTTTCCCAATACCATTTATTAAAGAGGGAATCCTTTCCCCATTGCTTGTTGTTGCTAGATTTGTCAAAGATCAGATGGTTGTAGATGTGTAGCATTATTTCTGAGGCCTCTGTTCTGTTCCATTGGTCTATATATCTGTTTTGATAGTATTACCATGCTGTTTTGGTTACTTTAGTCTTATAGCATACTTTGAAGTCAGGCAGCATGACACCTCCAGCTTTGTTTTTTTGTTTTGTTTTGTTTTGTTTTGTTTAGAATTGTCTTGGCTATACAGGCTCTCTTTTGGTTCCATATGAACCTCGATGTGAAAATCCTCAATAAAATACTGACCAACTGAATCCAGCAGCACATCAAAAAGCTTATCCAGCACGATCAAGTCGTCTTCATCCCTGGGAAGCAAGTCTGGTTCAACATATGCAAATCAATAAATGTAATCCATCACATAAACAGAACCAATGACAAAAACCACATGATTATCCCAATAGATGCAGAAAAGGTCTTCAATAAATTCAACAGCCCTTCATGCTAAAAACTCTCAATAACCTGGTATTGATGGAACGTATCTCAAAATGATAAGAGCTATTTAAGACAAACCCACAGCCAACATCATACTGAATGGGCAAAAGCTGGAAGCATTTTCTTTGAAAACCGGTACAAGACAAGGATGCCCTCTCTCACCACTCCTGTTCAACACAGTATTGGAAGTTCTGGCCAGGACAATTAGGCAAGAGAAAGAAATAAAAGGTATTCAAATAGTAAGAGAGGAAGTCAAATTGTCCCTGTTTGCAGATGACATAATTGCATATTTAGAAAACCCCATTGTCTGAGCCCAAAATCTCCTTAAGCTGATAAGCGACTTCACCAAAGTCTCAGGATATAAAATCAATGTGCAAAAATCACAAGCATTTCTATATACCAATAATAGACAAACAGAGAGCCAAATCATGAGTGAACTCCCGTTCACAGTTGCTACAAAAAGAATAAAATACCTAGGGATCCAACTTACAAGGAATGTGAAGGACTTCTTCAAGGAGAACTACAAACCACTGCTCAAGGGAATAAGAGAGGACACAAACAAATGGAAAAGCATTCCATGCTCATGGACAGGAAGAACCAACATTGTGAAAATGGCGATACTGCCCAAGTAATTTATAGATTTAATGCCATCCCATCAAGCTATTGTTGACTTTCTTCACAGAACTGGAAAAACTACTTTAAATTTCATATGTTCTCATTCTTATATAAACACCTCAAAGCACTGGGCATTTGGGGATCAGAGCCTAGGTTTACTAACAGGAGTTGCAGAGAGTAGGTAAGTAATAAAACCCAAGGTTGGTGAGGAGCAGACTAAGAAACAGAGTGGAGCTATGTCATGTTGTGCCGTTGTAGTCATAAGGACTTCTGATTTTCTTTTACTTATTTTAATTTTATTTATTTATCTATTTGAGATGGAGGTTCACCCTGTCACTCAGGCTGGAGTGCAGTGGTACAATCTCAGATTACTGCAATCTCTGACTCCCGGGTTAAGACGATTCTCCTGCCTCAGTCTCCTGACCAGCTGAGATTACAAGCATGCACTACCATGTCCAGATAATTTTTACATTTTTAGTAGAGACCATGTTTCACCACGTTGGCCAGGCTGGTCTTGAACTCCTGACCTCAGGTGATCTGCCGGCCTCAGGCTCCCAAAGTACTGGGATTACAGGCATGAGCCACTGTGCCCGGCTTTCTGATTCTATTTTAAGTGAGGGGAGTAGTCATTGGATGTTTTGGGTGAACAAGTATTTCATTGTGATATTTTATTTTATTTTTTTGAGATGGAGTCTGGCTGTGTCGCCCAGGCTGGAGTGCAGTGGCCGGATCTCAGCTCACTGCAAGCTCCACCTCCCAGGTTCACGCCGGTCAGGAGATCGAGACTATTGTGATATTTTAAAACAATTACCCTTGATTTTTTTTTTGTAGACAATTGATAGTAGGAACAAGGATAAAAGGAGGAAGAGCAGTAAGAAGGCATTCACAGCAGTGTAGATGAGAGATGATGGTGGCTTGAATGACAACACAGCAGCGAAAGTGATAAGAATTCTGAGTATCTGGATGTATTTGAGTTTTAGATAACTATCATTGGCAAGTATTGGTATAAAAGAAAGTACAACTAAAGATGCTGATCAGGTAAGATTATAGGCAACAAATAAGAAAAAAATACAGGTTTTTGAAAATGTTTTTTGAGGTAGATAAACATATTAAAGCAAAGACAGATAATGAAAAAATACTATAAACTGAAAACGATGTTTAGTAACATTTCTTAAAAATAGAATTGATGTTTTAATAATTAGGTCTATTATTCCGGGATCTGGCCAGCAGCCTGCAATGCAATGGGGCTGTTTCTTTGTTCCCAGGCAGATCGGCAGGTAGAGAAATACTAGACACACACAATATTGTGAAAGCTGTTTCCAGGGGGGTCATCACCTTCTGGTCCTGCGATGCTGCCAATGTACTGGATATACCAGCATTTATTATTAAGTTTAGTAAGGGCAGGGGTAGGTTAGTAAGGGATTTAGGGTCATTTGATTATGAGGTGAGATGGTCACATGGGGATGAAGTAATTCTTTAATGTAACATCTGTATGCAGAAGTATAGTACACAGAGGTAAGAATTTACAATATAGTGTGTGCATCAGTAATTTCTAACAGAGCCTTAAAACAGAAACACAGTTTTTCCATAAACTTTGGTTAGCAAGATATTAATCAGCACTAACAGTTGCAGCAAAAGCTGGTTACAAACAATCCATAGAAATAGGACGTGAAGCTAGACAACCGGTTAGACCAGAAATTCTCAGAAGGGAGTATGTCTTAACCCTGAAGAGGCCTAGAAGAGCCGTGGCAAGATGAGGGCGTTTATAGCCCTATCTTATGCATAGGAACAAGCGCCCCTCATGTGTCCATTTATAGGCTCTCCTCAAGGGTCGTATGCCATTCCCAGAGCTATGAACATCTGCTTTTCTGGAATAGGAATGTTGGTGATGTGAAACCTCCCTGACTGCCCATCCGTTCTTAGGCTCTCTGCAGGGGGAAGCACATCACGCACTGTTGGCTCATTCTGGCAGTCGAACCTAGCATTGTCTTTACACAATCCTGCATGCAACTTTGTATTTACAATAATCAGGAGCATTTCATCTTTTATTCTGTAGCAATAGTTTCAGGGGGTCTCCCTACAGTCTGTCATATGTTTAAATAAAAACAACTAAATAAAAGATGTGAATTCAGATAGAAATGAAAGATACAAATATTAAAAAGTTATTTCATCTACTATAAACATCTACATTTGGACTTAATGTTAATTAAATCTGTCATCTTTAACTCTATTTTATTGATTTGCAGCTCAATAAACGCATTTGCTTACTAGATAGTCTTCACAAATGAAACAAATCTTGATATATAACTGCCATTTTTAAATGTATAGAAGATATCATATAAATAAATGTGCTTGTTCATGGGGTTTCTATATTGGGAATGATAGTGTAAAGACAGATTTATTTGGGGATTTTGTATGTAAATTTTTAAAATGCCTTATCACATGCAGATTTGAATCTCAACACCTAAGCAGATTACATTTCTCACATCTTTCCAAGAGAGCATTTAGATTCAATTCAAAATTCTATTTTTGCTGGATATGTAGGCCCAAATCACAAAGCTCTGGCTTAGTTTATTGTCACACAAACAGCATAGCCTAAGGTTTTCTTAAGCAGAATAAATTGTAGATAACTAACATTCATTTATTTCTTATGTATAAAAATTTTATAAGTCAAGTATCATGCTTGCTTATTAGCAGAACATAAAGGACACAAAAATCCTAAAAGCACTAAACTTTCTTAAGTTTTGGCCTTTAGAAAGCTCAGAGTCTACCTGTCAGAGACATAAAGAGTTATGTTTCAATCAAAAACTGTTCAGCATAATATTTGTATTTAAGTTTGTTAAGTCCATTAAAAAATCCAGCCCAGTAACAGCCAAATACATTTTCAAAAAAAATATTTAGATTGATTTTTGTTAAAATGTTTAATTAAAATTTACAGATTCTGTGTTCCATGTGTATCCTCAAATTTGATTATATATTTAACTATAATATGCAAGTTTTGAGAAGAGAATAATTAAGGAATATTTGTCTTGGAAGGTGTTCAGTAATCAACATCTATATTCCCTGTGTGTTAAATTGTTAAAGGTACATTTCTTTCATGTAAACTACATGTACTATGTTTAGACTAAGACATTTTCTATATCTTGTTACAAAATTTAATGAAGTCTACATGTGTGTAGATTACAGTTGTCACAAAACCACTGAGAAAAAAATACACATTTTGCTTTGGAATTCCTAGGATATTTTTAATATCTTCAATTTGGCTATAGTAATATGAGTAAAAAACTGATAACCATTTGAGATTCAATATACATATTTCTACAATACTCAATACCATATTGAAACAGCCTTTTAGAATTTCTTGAAAAGATCAATGACTTCATGTATTATTCAATATAGTATAGTGATATGGAGACACTACTGTACACTTATATATAAAATAAATTCAAAATTTAATAAATTTAAAA
>NW_016803397.1:1539041-1541368 GCF_001698545.2 Rhinopithecus bieti
TTGAAAAACTACCTATTGGGTACTATGTTCACTACTTAGGTGACAGGATCATTAGAAGCCCAAACCTCAGCATCATGCAATACACCCATGTAACAAATCTGCATGTCTACCCTCTAAATTTAAAATTAAAAATAAATTTAAATATAATTATAAGATAAAAAGTGACAAGAACTCCATGAAAATAAGTGGAATAAAAAATATAGTGAAGGAATAGGATTTCGAATTAAGGTTGCATTCATTTTACTTTGGAAATCATGACAAAAATAAAATTGTTTATATATATGGCCATTCTAAGATAGATCTATAGTGTATTTTTTTCTTAAGATGCATTAGCATGCAGTGAAAATCAATATTAATTAAATGAATGACATTATTACTCTATTGTAAATTTAATCAAAGTGACCAAAAATTATGATTTTTTACCTCTTTTCTTAGTACTAACTTTAATAATACTTTTATTCTCAAACCTGGACTTGAATAAATGCTAAAACACATGACCACCTATATATAAAATAAAATTTAGCACAAAATTAAGAGAAAATATAAAATTAATCCAATGAATATTATAACTATATAGAAAGAGTAGAAACAGGAAGTGTGGGTGTGGTTGGTAATAAGAGTGTAGAAAAGCGAAGACAAATTTTTCTTCATTTCCATGGTGAGAGGGAAAGTCTAAAACTAAAAATCAAGAAACAGCAGTATAAGCATGTTGTATAGAAACATAAATAAATGCCAAAGGAACAGAGTTTTCGTTTGAAACTGCTTCAAAGCATTGAAAGAGGTTGCCTCTGGGGAGTAAAAACATGAAGGTGACTGATGAAGCCAGGGGATTGCTGCTTTTTATGATAAACCTTAAAGAATGATTCGATTCTCTAAGCTATATGCATGTACAACTTTATTTTAAAATTAAAATAAAAGCTATGAAGTTATATTAACCAAATAACTGGTGGTGATTTCATGGGAAGTGATGCTTGAAGGATTTTTTATCCCTTTCAGGATATTCATGTAAGTGGTATGAATGAAGCATTCTAAAATTAAGGCTATTTTTTTTCAGTGTTTAGTTAATAATAATGATAATTTACTGTGAGTCAGGTACTATATTATAGTTTTGAAATTATTTTACTAAATATCAGAAATGATAATGTAATAAAAATTGAGGCCCAAATACTTTAAATATAACAGAAGGTAAAATGGCTATTAAATGACAGTAGTAGGATTTAAATCAAGAACTTAGAGTCTAGAAACTGGGTTATTACTCATTATGCCATATAATGTCAAGCATCTTTATTTAACATTCTTGTTTAGAGGGAATAGTGTCTCCCTAAACATATCTGCAACTGTATCCCTAGAACCTATGACTATTTTAATTCACATTCCCAAAGAGAGATTACAGATTGTGATTAATGATGAAGTTAAGGGTTTTGAGATGGGAAGTTCATTCTGAACTACCTGGGTTGGCCTAGTGCAATGACCAAGATTACAGGAGAGTCAGAGACACAGATAGAAACATGAGAATGGAAGGACAGTTAAGTGTGTGTGTGTGTAAAAGAGAGACAGAGAGACAGAGACAGAGAGAGAGAGAGAGAGAGAGAGAGAGAGAGAGAGAGAGAGATAAAGATACCATGGTGCTGGTTTTGGCTTTGAAAATAAAGGCATGGGCCATGAGCCAATGAATGCAGGTAGTCTATAGACACCTGAAAAGTCCAAGAAACAGACTCTTTCTTGAGATCTTTGAAGGAACATAGCTCTGCTGATCAATTTTGTATTTCAGACTTTTAGAACTCTAAGACACATAATAAATATGTGTTAAGTCTCTAGGTTTTTAGTAATTTGTTATATATTCAACAGAAAACTAACAC
This sequence comes from Rhinopithecus bieti, assembly GCF_001698545.2. Taxonomy (NCBI): domain Eukaryota; kingdom Metazoa; phylum Chordata; class Mammalia; order Primates; family Cercopithecidae; genus Rhinopithecus; species Rhinopithecus bieti. The sequence goes on from NW_016803397.1 coordinate 1,540,901, forward strand.
AGACATCTTTATAATATGGTTTGGCTGTAATAGGATCATACTAACTGGGAACAACACACAGTGAAGTTCAGTCTCAATGCATTCACCCAAGAACCTAGAAGGACCCTTGTTTATAATGAAGTATTTCCCACTTAGGTGTATTTCTTTCCCCTCTTCTATCAGAAACAGGCCTTAATTCTCAACTATCTCATCAGTGATTCATACTAGAACTTTGTGGATCAGAGTTCCTGGTTTCCAGGGTTAAACTGAAGCTGGATTACATAATCTTCATCTGTGACTACCAACTTTTATGGTATTGATTTAAATTTGTAGAAACTTGCATATCCAGATACAAATAGATGTCAGAGTATACTGATATAAAGATTCAAAAAGTGGCAGCTAAGGAGTAAAAAAAAGGATTTGGCTAGATTTAGTATAATTCTTATCCTAATTCTCAGATAACATAGGGGAGAGGGGAGAGGGGAGAGG
>NW_016803397.1:1541697-1575376 GCF_001698545.2 Rhinopithecus bieti
GAGAGAGAGAGAGGGGGGGGAGAGGGGGAGAGGGGGAGAGAGAGAATGAGAATGAATATGAATCTGAAATTAAAGAGCCTGAAGGTAATTCTTTAGTGACAGGTCTTTTACTAACTTTCTTTTACTTCCTCTTTCTGTACATTTTGATATCATAACTTCTTTTATGAGCATAATGTTTCAAATAAAATATTTTTAAAATGAAATACTTCTATTGATCACTTTAGTCTGAAGATCTATTAAACAGAACTAAGTGCGTAATCATTATTGAGAAGTGTGATAAGAAGATATTTAACCACACTAAGGACACTGGCATTCTTATAGTCATAACAGTCCAGTCCATTTAGAAATATGTTGCACTTTCCCTCTTGTACATATTACCATTACTAAACAATCTGAAATTGTCTTCTTTTCTCAGGTCCTAGAGTGAGAACATCAAAAATATTGTAGAAATACACTTACAGCTAAAAAAATGCATATTCCTTTTCTTCAATATTTCATTTCTACAAAGTAGTTATAGATAGGCACAAGGATTCACCTCTTAAGTACAGTAATTTAACTCTGAATTTATTAATAAAAAATGTCATAACGATCTTAAAATTTAAAAAACACATATATATGCCATGCTGATTTGAAATAAAATATGTATATTATAGGTTTGCATGTATGTTTACTTATATAGATATGTACATGTACATATATACATATGTATATACATCTATACATATATGCAGATACTTATATGCATACACATATACACATACATGCAATATCTCTCTCTCTCTCTCTCTATATATATATATATACACTAATCAAAATATTTAAAATAGTTATATCCAGTCCATTATTGATCGGCATTTGGGTTGGTTCCAAGTCTTTGCTATTGTAAACAGTGCTGCAATAAACATGTGTGCATGTGTCTTTATAGTAGAATGGTTTATAATCCTTTGGGTATATACCCAGTAATGAGATTGCTGGATCAAATGGTATAAATAAAATGTGATACATTTACACTCTGGAATACTATGCAGCCATAAAAAAGGATGAGTTCATGTCCTTTGCAGGGACATGGATGGAGCTGGAAACCATCATTCTTAGCAAACTAACATAAGAACAGAAAACCAAACTCCGCATGTCCTCACTCAAAAGTGTGAGCTGAACAATGAGAACACATGGACACAGGGAGGGGAACATTACACTCTGGGACCTGTCAGAGGGTGAGGGACTAGGTGAGGGATAGCATTAGGAGAAATACCTTATGTAGATGATGGGTTGATGGGTGCAGCAAACCACCATGGCATGTGTACACCCATTTAACAAACCTGTACATTCTTCCCTTGTTTCCCAGAACTTACAGTATAATAATTTTAAATATACATATATATTTTATATAAGAGTAATATATATAATATATATTAGCTATATAGAGTAATATGTATATAAAGTGGTTATATCATGTTCATATTACTTTCTTTGTTGACTAAATTTTAAATTATAGGTTACGGTAATTGAAAAAATATTCATTTCTATTTTAATGTATTCAAGCTGCAGAGAATTTGGATTTAGGGTTTCTTGTAATGAGATGATGTAGATATTCAAAATGGTCTTAGTAATTGTTAGGTTGTACATTGTTCTTAATGAGTATTTCTGATAGAGTTCTCACAGCGACCTCTGTGGGAAGCCTTAATAATAGCTTGGAGGGAACCACTATTTGCCTCAAGGTCTCCTATACTCTAAAGAACAACCCAGTTATACAACCCTCAGGCTCTAAGTTCTGCACATCTGGTGCTGCATTCTGCAAGTTTCCATAAATCACCTTCAGAAAGCAGTAAAATAAAAATGAATTTATTTGGTTTACAGTTGGGTAAAGATTGATGATAATTATGTTATCCAATTTAATGGAAATGTTTGTCAAAGAGATATCTGTAGGATTACTAACTTAAAATGATGGCACTATAGTGTGCATAGTTAGAAAACATTTACAACACAGTTTCTCATAAATAAATCAAAGAGGGAATTAAAAACCCTGCCGTCTACGTATAGGTGGTTATAGGAGGATGTGGACTCTGATTTTTGCTGTGTCTTTGGAAGACACCAGATTTACTAAGTTGAAATAGGACCTTTCATTGTCAATAAAATCTCTAAGGTAGAGCAATGTGGAATTAGAGAAGAGGCCAAGAACATGAACATTTGGAAAGGGAAAACTATGTCTAAAAGTCAGTGGCTCAAAAATTAGTTAGATTCAAGTTACTAAGGATGGATATGACAGTGACAAAGTGAAGAAAGTAAAGAAGGTGCAAATCAAACATGAAGTGTGAAAGATGAGTCTGCACACAGATATGAGTAGATGGCGGTGTGCATGTGCAATAGGGAAAATGGTTCCCCAAAGATTTCCACACTCTAATCCCTGAAACCTTTGAATGATTTATATCACATGGCAAAATAGACTTTGAAAATATAACTGAGGTCACTGGTCTTACCTTAGAACCTGAAATTAGTTTGTATTATTCAGATGGACGCAATCTAAAATGTACCCTTAAAAGCAAACATGTACCCTTAAAAGCAAACAACTTTATCCAGCTGGAAGCAGAAGAGAGCAGGAACGTTGGACAAAATTTGAGTTTAAAGGGGCCACATGTAAGAATTAGAAAGGGGCTTGTAAGAGCAGAAGACAGCCCCCAGCTGACAGCCAACAAGGAAATGGTGACTGTAAGTCCTCCTCCCTCAAGGAACTTGATTTTTTCGAAAACTGGATTGATATTGGAATCAGATTCTTTCTAGAGTCTCTTGATGACAACTCAGTCTGTTGACACTGATTTCTGCCTGTAAAACTTTGAGCAGAGAAACCAGCTGAGCCAACACACACCTATGAACTACGATATTGTGAGGTCACAAATATATGTTAAAAATAAAAAAGTGTTGTTTTAAGCCTCTAAGTAGTTGTTAATGTATTAAAGTAGCAATAGGTAATTATACAGTATGATTTGCTAGAAAGGAACAGGGTTCTTATTACAAAGGAATAGCATGTTAGAACTGGAGAAGGGTGGTATGGGTAACAAAAGGTGTCTATGTGTGCATGCATGGATGGACACGCACATGTCCATAGGTACATGTGTTAGGCATATACGTGGTCACTGCAAGGGAGTTAAGTCAGAATATTTCAAAAGGAAAAATAAAAAGAGTAACATTAATGATGCCAAAACATTTGGGTAATGACAAGTAAAATTAATGATTTCAAAAAGTTTGGGTAATGACAATTTCATGGCAATTATTAAATTGACTTTTGATATGTAGTCACCCTGAAAGATATGTTAATAGACTTTCATAAAAAGAAAAGTCTTCATGTGCACAGATGTATTGTTTACTTCTCAACTTTTATTTTAGATTCAGGGAGTGCATGTGCATGTTTGTTACATGGGTAGATGGTGTGTCATTGAGATTTGTCGCATGAATGATCCTGTCACCCGCATAGTGAGCATAGCACCCCACAGACAGATTTTCAACTCACTCCCCTCCCCATGCTAGGACCCCCAATGTCTATTGCCCAATGTCTATTGTTCCAAGTGAACAGATATTTTCTGTAACTTTTAAAAATATCTCAGGTACTATAAGACTGTGGCAGATTAAGAAAGTAAATCAGAAGTGCTATTTTTCAGATAGAAATGACGAGCATGTCCTTGCATAATGCCAAGATGTGAAAATGACATCTTGAAGGGAGGATAAAAAGCCAGCCATCTTTAATTTTCAGGAAACAATACTTCTCTTGTTTCCTCTTAACTAATAGAATTCAAAATATGATCAATTGTAATTTTATCTATAATTATAGGTGGGCCTATATTAAAGATGTAGGCTTGGAAGCTACTCCAGTGTAGCCTTTGCACGTTTTTCTACCTGCTTTATCTTCTAGCAGTGCTGGGAACTGATTAGATTGAACCTACCCAGCTTAGGGATAAGTCTGCCTTTCTCAGTCCACTGACTCAAATGGTAATCTACTTTGGCAGAGCCCTCACAGACACACCCAGGATCAATACTTTACATCCTTCAATCCCATCAAGTTGACACTCAGTATTAACTATCACATGTAGTTTCTATGAGCAACTAATAGCCATCCCAGAGACCCCAACAGAGCTTATTATCTCCCTTATAGTCTCATCCTCCCAGTTACTCCAGCCAGAAATCCTGGACTCTTCATGAACTTTTTTATTTTTTTTCTCACATAGTACATCCAGTCCATCATTATTTTCTGTAGACTTTGACTACAAAATATAAACAGATTATGATCAGTTCTCTGTATCTATTGACCCCATTACTTACTCGGACACTATTTCTCATCTGGATTTCTGAAATGTTCTCCCGCTTACTCTTGCTGTTTTTGCCCTCACTCTTACATAGTCTATTTTTAAAACAGGACTCATGGTGCTCCTGTTATTTTGTAAGTCAGGTCAAAATATTTCATTTGTGTCAATCTGCTCATGACTCTATCACTTCTCTTATTCCTCAGTGTAAAACCAATGTAATAAAACAGCCTAAAAAGCTTAACTGATCTGATTCCAGTACATTGTTAGACCTGATCTGCAAGACATTCTCTTTCCTTGTACCCCAGTCATTCTCCCCTCCTTGCTGCAAGTTGAACATTTGCATCTCTTTGTACCCTCTTTTCCCTCTCTTTGGGATGTAATGCAACTGGGTAACTGCAGATCCTTCCTTTCAGATCTCTACTGGACCTCCATGAGGTCTTCAGTAGTCCTCTGTTAGTAAACAGTACATCTACTTTTACCCTTATCTGTAACAATCTCCTTGGCTTTCTGGTTTCATTATGGTTGCAGAATAAGTGTGAATATCACCTGTTGCAATCAAATATGTTATATATTTGTTGCTATATATTTATTAAGTGACTGTCCCTTCTAATAAGATTGCTAGTCTGGACTGGGCGCGGTGGCTCACGCCTGTAATCCCAGCACTTTGGGAGGCTGATGCAGGTGGATAACAAGGTCAGGAAATTGAGATCATCCTCGCTAACATGGTGAAACTTCATATCTACTAAAAATATAAAAAATTAGCCAGGCTGGGCGGCACGTGCCTGTAGTCCCAGCTACTCAGGAGGCTGAGACAGGAGAATCCCTTGAACCAGGGAGGTGGTGGTTGCAGTGGGCAGTGAACTGAGATCACGCCACTGCATTCCAGCCTGGGTGACAGAGCGAGACACTGTCTCAAAAAAAAAAAAAAAAAAAAAAAAAAAAGATTGCTAGTCTGTTGGGAGCTGGGTTTTATTCACTTAATTCACTTGTATCTACACACATGCAAAATTAATAAAATAGGCCAGGGCAGTGGCTCACACCTGTAATGCTAGCACTTTGGAAGGCCAAGACAGGCAGATCACCTGAGCTCTTCAGGCCAACATGGCAAAAGCCTGTCTCTAGTAAAAATACAAAAATTAGCCAGTTGTGGTGACACATGACTGTAATCCCAGCGACTTGGGAAGCTGAGGCAGGAGAATCGCTTGAACCCAGGAGGTGGAGGTTGCAGTGAGCCAAGATCGTGCCATTGCACTCCAGCCTGGGTGACAGAGTGAGTGTAACTAGTAAAACATATAGTAAAACATAATGAAGCAACTTTAATCTATATACTTTTATGGAATGAAGGAAATGTATCAATATCAGTTAGTGGAAGAAAAAAGCAGAATAGTATTCTTACATGCTGCTATTGGGTAAAAATTATATTAATAGGTAGAATATTTAGTTTATTCTGGAATATCTCTGTATACATGCAGAGAGAATCATAATAGAGGGGGATAAAGGGAGTCTGAATGAGTAATAAGAGAGAACTCTAACATTTTACTTTCAATATATTCTGTTTCTTTGTTCATACGCGTATGTTATATAGTTCCAAATACATTACTCAGAATAATAAAACTATCAAAATTTGACTATTCATGCCATGAATATGCCCCCAAAACAGGTAAATTTGTGAAACTATAAACCAACACACATTTACTATCTACTATACTTAAAAGTTGAGGTAGGTGCTTCAAGGATATTAGAAACATGTAAATTACACCTCTCTTTGAAAGGGTACATGATCAAGTTGAAGAGACAAGATTTAAATTTTGAAATTTTAAATAAATAGCTGATATGAATTTGGAATTTTAATCCAGGAATATCTTCTGTGAATAGTATATGCACGGATATTTCTGGGTTATATGAGATATATAAATCTGTTTTAGTATTCAAAGCATTCATACTCTAAATGGAAGGTAAGAACATACTGCCATGTCCTTCCTCAATAAGCACAGGGATTCTGCATATTGTTATCCACAGTGCACTGTGACCCAAGCCTTTAACGAGAAAGTGTTAAAAGATTTATTGATAATGATGGAGAAGCAGAGTTGAACCAGAACACACAAGCCCCTTTAACTTTGCACATTTTTTCCATTTAAACGTCTGGTTGGGACAGCAAACTTATCAAGAAGAGAATTCCCTGACAGGCTACTCTTCCCTCACATAGCTTGTTATATGTGTATGCTATCCCAAAATAGGGTAAAGTAACTTTATATTATTTACAACAAGGAACATGACAAGAAAACTGAGTCCTAGGAAACAAATGCCAAGCTCTGTCAGAGAGATTTCATATTAAGCTTGCTGATATCAGGTAGATATCTGGATATTAGTCTGAGAACCAGTTCAGTGCAACTGAACAGCTCTGTGCCAGACTACATGGAACAGAAAAGTGGATAGGAAGAGCCATTCATCCAAAGGCTTTTCTCTTCTCCCTCCACTCTATCACTAGAGTCTTATTAGATGTACACTTCTCAGTCTAACATCATTATCATTTAGACTTTAATTGGGCCTTCGATGCCTGCTTGCAGAGCTAAAGAAGATGCAGCAAAATTCAAAGGATTACAAAGCGTATAACATAAAGTCTATCACACCCAAACCAATTGGGACACTTGGAGTTATCTGCCTTCTCCTTCAGATATTTCTTTGAGATCTCAATTTGAGCTAAGGTATTGGCTCAAAGGTAGCATAATACTTAGACATTTTATCCTCCCCTTCTTAGAGATCCTTCAAGAGTTCAGTGTCAGTACAACCTGGACAAAGAGCAGTATTTGCCATGTTTAGCAATAAAGACCTAGGCTATCTGATCAGAAAATTCCCATGCAGTGTCCCATAAGTTTGAGATAACTCACTGGGCTGCATAATCATCTGTGCTTCATGATGAAAGCCTGTGTATATCAGGCTTTCATCACTCAGAAAAGTTGTGGTGTTGATACCAGAGACAATGAAAAGAAGTGTCAGTCATGATTTCTGAGTTTTTAGCAATCTTCAGAAAATAAGCGTTCAGGTCCAACAGGGAAGCAGCGGAGTCCCTGCCATCAGTAGAGGAAAACAAGTCCTAGAGGCACAAAAAGTCTCACCCACAGTTGTATTCAAGACAACGTCCAAATCTATCCAGTATTTATGCTTCTTTTGGTGGGCACACAGGTTGGGGGTTTTTAGAGAGTGTAATTAAGGTAGCTCCATGATGGAGAAAAATATGACCAGGACATTAAGGAGCAGCTCTGCGTTTTATTTGTCTGTTTGTTTTCCCAGCTATTATGGAGAAGTACTGATTATTTTAGGAACCAAGATATTAAGGTGAGAATATCAGGGATAAAGTTAGGAACTACACAGGAATAAAATGAAGGATACACTTTATTTTCCAAAGACTTTCTGATTTTACACCCCTAACATACAGCAATTAAGCTTAGGTAGAGTGAGAATGATGGTCTGTAACTTATAAGTAGCTGAAAACGGTTCTTATAGAATTCTTCCTCATAGAGGCTGGCATAGGTTGCAAGTAGGATAGACTTTGTAGTTGTGATAATTCCTTTGCTGTAATATTTTGAGCATAAATCCACCAAGCTATAATAGAAATGAGTACATATGCTTATTCAATGTAGAGGGTGTTCTTTAAATGGTTGCTTACTGACAGTACATGTGAAATATATTTTTATATATGTGATACACATGAGAGATAATCTATGAGTTAAATATATATCACTACATATTCTGTTATCAATACGTTGGTGTCCTAGTGGCCTCGTCATAGAACTAAGGCATTATTAGTAACCACCCATGCGTCTATAGGAAGATACGTTTCAATCAGTCTCTTCGTGCTTCATATCGCAGAGCAGGACCTGAAATTAAGCCCATTATAAAGAATATCCAATACTATACACAATCAGCTGTTTATTATTTTTATGGGGGATTGCTGTAGCATTCCACTAGATAGTCCATGCTGGAAGTGGATTGTTTCATCAGCAAATCATGCTGTCTTCTCTGGTGACAAGTTTTATAGCTGAGACCCTCTTATTCCAGTAGTGCATATAATACAGTGAGTGGTACTGATTCCGTGGATCATTGGTCTGTTCCTTGCACCTCTTTCTTGGAATTGGCCAAGGATTTGAGGACCTCTGCTGGTCTTAACAGGATATGCCATTTTCACTTTGCAATAGAGGACATTGGAATATCAGCGCTCTAAATTGTATTCTCACTCAAGGCCCAGCCAACTTTAATCACTCCAGCATGAACAGTTTCCTCATTGGGAGTCACCACCAGAATGTCTTAAATGAAAAGAAATATGTTAGTGCATACCAGTAGCTCATACTGTGCTAAAACTTGTCTGGCCCTTTGATAAAATACTGCAGAATAATTCACATACCTTGTAAAAGGAGTGCACAGATGTACAGCAGGCTTTGCCACATGGAAGCAAATTTATCCTGGTCTTTCTTTGGAAGAACAATCATAAAAAATACAAAAGTATTGAATGTCCAAAGCTTCACACCAGCTACCAGTCATGGCAGCAGTCTGTTTAGTCACAGCAATAACAGCAGCTGTTGCCTGTGAAGCGGGAGCTAATTTTTCATTTTAACTTTGATATTCCACAGAAGGGATCCAAGCATCAGTGATGTTCACTGTTAATGGAATAGCATCCCAAAGAGCTCCTGCCTTCATGAAATATTTTTGACAAGAACAAGTAGTTTTTCTTCTGTTATTATGATATTATTTCAACTGTATAATCTTGACAAGTTTTGTAAGTACAGCAGGTACCTGGCAATGAGCTACAAATATAGTGATAGAACTCATCAGCAAGAGTTCATGGATGTGTCTAACTAGCTTGTTTATACTCGGTGTTTTAATGTAAAATGTCCATATTTAGTGTAATATTTATTCAATGACCATGAATCACAATTTAAGTATAGGACCCAGGAATATTTAAAATAATTTTGACAGCTGTCTCTTGGCCAAAAATAATGACCTTCCAAAATACTTTCTGAAAGGGGAACTATTTTTTTTTTTTTAAAGACCGTCTTTAGCCCTAGGAATAATAGCTATCCAATCTTCAATTCCAAGCAAGCCCAGAGTTACCTGGCAAACCCCAGCCTCTTTTTTGTTTTTGTAGTGTACATAAGTTGGACAGTAGAGTCAAGAGTCCCATTAAAGGTAGCAAGAAAACAGACTTGGTCACTAGTCTTCGTTTTGCTGTCATGGTCTCACTATTGGGTAAGGGAATGCTCTACAATGAAAATAGAGAACGAGTGGGGCTCATTCAGCTGTTCCACCCGAAGGGACATCTCAAGTTGCAATTCCAAGGTGTCCACTCTACTGTTAGCTACACTAGAGGTTTCTCTTTCTCTTCTTAGAACTTGAAACCTCTTCCAAGTGTTGGGAAGAAACCAGGGATTCAAGATTTAAGCAAACATACTATCCTTGGTTGCTCTCTACAGTCATATTCTATTGCTTACCCTAAAAATCACCTCAAACTTAGTGGCTTAAAACAAAACACGTTCATTATCTCACAGAGTAAATTTGTCCAACTTGCAGCACAGAAGCTGCATGTGGCCCAAGATGGCTTTGAACGTCCCAACACAAATTCATAAACTTTCTTGAAATACTATGAGATTTTTTTACAATATTTTAGCTTATCAGCTATCACCAATGTTAGTGTATGTGTGGCCCAAGACAATTCTTCTTCTAAAATGGTCGAGGGAAGCCAAACGATTGGACACCCTGTCATAGATTTTGTGGGCAGAATTCTTGACACTGTGTTTTACCTACTTTTTCTGTTCCAGGTCTTAAAAGATCAAGGTTCCACAAGGCTGTTTTTTTTTTTGTAAGGTATAGGAATAAATTTGCTTCTAAGCTCATTGAGGTTATTGGGTGGAGTGAGTCCCTGGTATTTTGGTGGCTGTCAGCCTGTGGCTGACCTTTGCCCCAGTGGCTGCCAAAACCCTGTTATGGTGCATTCAACTCTACTTTAGAATTTCCTTCACCATCAGCCACAGCTTCTCATCCATCTGGATCTGGATATTCCAATTTAGCCAAAAGACCACCCACAGCCCAAGACAGTGGTTGGGACTAGGAGAGTCCAATTTGAATTTTTTTTTTTCCAGTTTCAGAAAAACTTTAACACGGAGACTACAGTATGGAATTCCCTCTGGTGATCAATCTCATGGAAGGAAAGTGTGCAGATATTTAGCCTAATGCTTCTCACCTCTAAACATATTCTTTTAAATTCTGTTTGGGATGCTGAGACAGAAACTCGGAGGCTAATTTCCCCTTTGTCTTGTGGCTGTCTGTCAACATCTGAAATAGGGTGCAGTAGATGCTGACTGGGAGAGAAGAGGAGGAGAAAAAGGTGCGTTTTTTTTTATCAGTGTTGCCATTGGAGACAGTTGGCCTTGGAAGTGGCCATTGGTTCCAAGCTTTAGACTGTTCTGTTTAATAGAACCACCTGATCCCTCACCCTCATCCCACTTAGCAGTACCAGCACTAGCCAGCATCCTCTCACCAGAGTTCTGGGCTCCCAAAGACCCCTTCTCTAAGCATCTATATTCTAGTGATAGGCTCACAAAGGCCCCTTCTCTAAGCATCTATATTCTAGTAATGCTGACTTCCTCCCCTTGTTCCCTTGCTTCTTTCAGCCCTTGGGTTATGCACAGCCACTTTAGTGTTCGTTGTTACCTTTCATTCCTTCACATGTTAAATCAATTACCTATATTAAAATATCTTTGTTTAAAAATGAGTATATTTTCTGTTTTTCTGAACTTGCTTTCCTTAACGTATCATAGAGGAGTAAGACAACACACAGCATTGTCCCATGCTGAGAGTGCTGCTATTGGCTGGAGGGCCTTCTGCCTTTGCAAGCAGGGTCTGTGCAGGGAACTGATGGCAAAAGGAGTGTGTCTAGCCATCCACCCAAGGCTATGTCTTTCTTCTACAACAAATCCATTTATTATTTGCATAAAGAAAATAAATTGGTATATTAATGAGTAGTAAGTACCTGCAAAATTGTGTGCTACATGTTTTGAACATATTCCAGAATAATCAAAGCAATATGTATCACAAATAGTATTGTTTTCTTCATTATGGAATCTTTCTCACAATGAGTAGATACATTGTCTAACGAAAAATTGACATTTAACTGAAGTATGACCATCATCTGCATTGTTTATATAATTAAAGTGTTTCAGATACACAACTGCTTGCTAATAAATAATTCCACATTTTAAAAATGTACAAATTCCAAACTAAAGAGGTTAACTACTTTAAAAAACTCAGCAAAGTTTTTTTTAGTAAGATAGAAATGTACAAGCAAAAGTTACACTAATTGATAGGAAGTTACGTTCTCAAAACTTTTATATTCCTCTAAGTAAATGATTTGCTATTACAGCAACAAATTTATATGTTAAAATATCATTTACTGACATTGACTATTCCTGCAGTATCATACAAGTAGTTTTGGATAAAAGCCCTTCAAAGTGCAATTAGTAATAATGAACATTAACTCATTTGGAAAGGCATTTCATTTTAAGGCACTGTGTTAAATGTAAGTTTGGCCTTTCAGCTCAGCTATGATTAACCATGGTATAAATTACAAAAAATAAAGCTTCATTATGTCATATTTGTACAACATAAGATAATTAAACATACATATAAGATATTCACATTATGAGAATATCAAATTCATTAGAAATACTCTAAATTATTTTTAATTCAGTGAGATGTTAGAAATAAGAATGGAGACTCATTTCTTTAGTATGTAGGACATATATAAATAACTGTCATGAGCTTGAATTCAATGCAAGTTTGCCATATTTGACTTAAAAAAAAAAATACTACATATGCACATAAACACAACACACACACACACACACAATAATATTAACTGTTCCATTTAAATTACATCGGTTGCACATTTGATTGTAAATCTCAAGAAATCACTGTCCCCAGACCTATTATAAATGAGTTCTACTATAGCTTAATTTCTTACTGGCTGAGAAAAGAAACAAGCGCTCTCTCGCGCGCGCGCTCTCTCTCTCTCTCTCACTCACACACACACACACACACACACACACACACACACACACACGATCAGAAATACACCTGGGAGCCCATGCCTACTTTTGCAGGAAGGAGCATAAAGATAGAACAAATTCCTTCTGCTCTTAGACCACAAATTCTATTTATTCTTTGAGTTGCTTTTTCATTTCTGTCTTTGTTGATCTTCCTAGACTTGGCTAGATTCTGTCACCCTTTTGCTAAGATATTATGATTTGGAGAAATTTCCTTAGAATTTAGAATGCCTTAAATAGATGCCTGGAACACAGGTGTTCTGAACAATAAATGTGCTTAAAAGTCTTTATTTCAGGGAGAGAAAAACAAAGCATTTTCCTTTTTTCAATGTATTTAGGTACAAGATGCCAGCAAAGTCCCAACAATGTCTGAACAATGTTGACACTCTTGGTCAGAGCTAAGTAATGGTTGCCCATATAACAGCACATTAGGAAATCTATATTTCATCTTCAAACCAAGATTTGAAATTCATTGTTGTATCTCTGATTTGTTTCTCAAAGCCTGAACCCAGTATCTTCACCTTCAAATTTATGCTCTTATAATCTTTCCAACTTGATTATTTTTTTTCTTATAACTATCTTTCAGCTCCTGTTTTATCAGCCCCAAGTAGATACTGCCCACTCCCCATCTCACCCCTGGCTCAGGATCTACAGTCTGTGAAATTTGTGGGAAATGTAATTAAATATAAAATGTCTTTACAACCTGGAAAACCTCTCCACAATGGTAGTAGAGAAAGGAAACACATCATTACTGAATAATCATTAAGCCAGAATGTGATACACATCACAGGCAGATCCCTATGGGATTGCAAATACAAGAAAAAAATCTCACCTTTTTATATTGCCAAGCAGATAGAACCTATTGCATCCATGTTCTCAAGGTGAACACTAGCTATTCCTAAAGCAAGAAGGCCTGACAGCACTATTTGTCAAACATAGTTCATCCTAGATTTACCTGGCAATTGTGGTGACCATGTGTGTTAGCTAACTAGCTTTTTCCAGAGAACAAATAAACTTCTTATATCTTTTTGACACAAGATACTTTGCAACGTAAGTTAAGGTTCCCACTGAAATTAGTCTCTTACCAAGGCACAGAGAATGATAGTACTATCTTTCTTAAAGATTCCATTTCAAAAAGATCATACCCAGGTCCTTGAGAAAGTAATCCCTGCATCTTAAAACTGACAGGAGGCTTGTTTAGTTCTTAAAAAGGTTTACATACATTTCAAAGAGACTAAAAAGGAACTTATATTAACAAGTGATAGAATATGAAGTAAATACTTTAAGAAAAGGGAGTAGATTGTGGAGGGTGTTTCTTCCCTTGTTTCCAAGAGTATTTTTTTTCTATTTGTATTTGTCTTACAATATTAGTATCATAGCCCTGGGAGGCTTATTCAAGAGGAAACGCTGAGTGACAGGGCCCTCAAAGATTTTCTAGTTCATGTACATTCAGACAAGGACTCTATTTTCAATGACTAATATCTAGCTAATTAGAAAGTAGATAAAAGGATAAAAATGCTCTTCACCCTACAGAATATGGTTTAAAGTTCTATCTGTGAACATCTAAGCTTGCAAGATAAAAATGAAGGCAGGTATAAGCTTGCAGAAAGTCCCTGAAGAATATTTAATAATTTCCCCCTCTTGCAAGAGAACAGTAGAAGTCACATATCACTTTAGGAATCAAATGGTTGGGACATTTTATTTTAAAGTAGCGTTGTTTATATATAACTTTGTGCTCGTTAGTAAGATCTGTCCAGAGAAACACTGATTTCTGTATTATTAAATTTTAAACCTCTAACAAGAGAGAAGTCTCTTGATCCTAGAAAAACTTTAGATTTCTTATATCTCTATCTAGGCCTTAGGGGTAATTGGAACAACGAAACAGATGCCCCTAATTTATATGAAAGTTTCAGAAACCACTTATAAGCAGATTTTATTTTTAATGAAGTAGACACTGGGGATAATAAAGAGATGGACAGAGTATTATAAAGTGTTTGGGGCTTGGCTACTAAAAACATCAATGAAAATAGGGTTCCAGTAAGAGCAAAGGGGAGAATTTTGTTGTGCTTATCTCCTCTACTTGAGGCTCCTTCCTCCCTAAGGCTCTCTTCTTGCACATGAGGCATTTTTTGTGTATCTCAGATATACCAAATTTATTTACACCTAAAAGCATATACACATTATGTGTCCTACAAGCATTGCTACATACATCATTTAAAATCTTTGCTAAAATGTTAGCTCTTCACAAAGGCTAGCCCTGTGGACTATATAAAGCAGTCTTTCCACCATCTCACAACACATTGCCGGCCCTACATTTTTCTCCAAAGCACTTAATTATGACCTGATATCATACCAGTTTATAATTTATTTTCTGTCTTCCCAATAAAAATATAATTTGTCTGATAGCAGACATTTTGTATATCTTATTCACAATGATCCTGGAAAATATTGCCTAGAACAGAGCCTGGGAAATAAAAAAGTACTGAAAAATGTAGTTTAAAAGGATGAATTTATAATATGAACCCTGATAATGGGGAGGAGAAATTTCAAGTAAAAAACAAAATTAGTGAAATTTCCGTAACTATTTTTGCTCACATTTAAACACTGGGTCCTTTAAATACATATTTTGATATTTATCTTATAATGCTTAATTTAATTGAATCATGCAGGTCAGGTAAGAGAGTGGAAATAAGCTGAATCTATTTGGAGACCTTTGAGCTTCTTGTATTAGGATGTCCATATCTCTCTAAAGACTTGGGATGTTTTCAGCTGTTATTTTATTAAGCTTTCTACTATATTTTCCTATTTTATTCTTCTTGCAGACATCTCTTAATGAAAACGTTTGTTTACCTAATGATGTCCCACATGTCTCATAGGAAGGACTTCTTCATTCTTTATTCTATTATTTTTGTCTTACTGCGTTATTTCAAGACATCTGTCTTCAATTTCAGAAACTCTAAATAGAACAATAACAAGTAAAAATATTGACTCAGCGTTAAAAAAAATTCCTAACACCACCACCAACAAAAAGCCCAGGACTGGATGGCTTCACTGCTGAATTCCACAAAGCATTTAAAAAAGAATTAATACCCCAGCACTTGGGAGGCCGAGACGGGCGGATCACAAGGTCAGGAGATCAAGACCATCCTGGCTAACACGGTGAAACCCCGTCTCTACTAAAAATACAAAAAACTAGCCGGGTGAGGTGGCGGGCGCCTGTAGTCCCAGCTACTTGGGAGGCTGAGGCAGGAGAATGGCGTAAACCCGGGAGGCGGAGCTTGCAGTGAGCTGAGATCTGGCCACTGCACTCCAGCCCGGGCGACAGAGCAAGACTCTGTCTCAAAAAAAAAAAAAAAAAAAAAAAAAAAAAAAAAAAGGAATTAATACTAGTTTTTCTCAAATTATACCAAAAAATTTAAGGGGAGGAAATTCTTCCAAACTCATTCTACAAGTTCAGCATTACCCATGGGCTAAAACCTGACAAAAAATACCACAAAAATGTAGAAAACTATAAGCCAATATCATTCATAAACATAGATGTAAAAGTTCTAGAAAAATACTAGCAAACAGAATGTAACAACACATCAAAAAGATTATATACCACGATAAAGTAGGATTATAAGGAGCAAGAATAGTTCAATATCTGTAAATTGATAAATGTGATATACTATATCAGGAGAATAAAGGACAGAAGATGTGATTATCTCAACAGATGCAGAAAAAAATATTTGATACATTTCAACATCACTTCATGATAAAAATTCTTAACAAATTAGATATATGAGAAATGTATCTCAACCCAGTAAAGGCCATATGTGACAAACCCACAGCCAACATTATACTGATTAAGGAAAAGTTGAAAGCTTTTCTTTTAAGACCTGGAACAAGACAAGCATGCTCACTTTGATGCCCACTTTCACCACTCTTATTGAACACAGCACTGGAAGTCTTTACCACAGCAATTAGGCAAGTGAAAGAAAAGCCATCCAAGTTAGAAAGGAGGAAGTGAAATTGTTCCTGTTCACAGATGATGTAATTTTATATAGAGAAATGCCTAAAGATTCTACCAGAAAAACTATAAGAACTGATCAACAAATTCTGTAAAGTTACATGATCCAAAAGTCAATATACAAAAATTAGTAGCACTTCTATACAACAATAGCAAACCAGTTGAAAAGAAAAGAAGAAAGGAATCTCACTTACAATAGCTAAAAATATATAAAAGATACCTAAAATATATATTTAACCAAAGATAAGAAAGATCTCTACAAGGAAGACTATGAAGAGGACACAATAAAATGGAAAGACATCCCTTGTTTATGGTTTGGAATAATTTGTACTATGAAAGTGAACCTATTATTCACACTAATGTGTAGGTTCAATCCAGTCCCTAACCAAATACCAAAAACATTATTCACACAAATAGGAAAACAATTCTGAACTTTATATGGAACAAAAGGTGTCAACTAGGAAAGCAATTCTGAATAAAAAGAACAAAGTTGGTAACACACACTACCTGACTTCAAAATATGCTATAAAGTTATAGTTATCAAAACAGCATGACACTGGCATAAAAACATGGTAGAAAATAGAAAACCTAGAAACAAATCTACATATTTACAGCCAACTGAGTTTCAAAAAAGGGGCCAAGAACTTACATTGAGGAAATAATAATCTATTCATTAAACTGGGAAAACTGGATGTCCATATGCAGAATAACAAAACTACACTCCTTTGTCTCACAATATCCAAATATGAACTCGAAATGGATTAAATATTAAATGTAAGACGGGAACCATTAAACTATTAGAAGAAAACACGGGAAACACTTCAAAACATTGGGTTGGGCAAAGATTTTATGGATAAGATATAAAAAACACAGCCAATGAAAGCAAAAATAGCCAAGAGGGATTATATCAAACTAAAAAGTTTCTGCACAGCAAAGGAAGCAATCCACAAAGTGAAGAGAAAGCCTGCAGAATAGTAGAAAATACTTGCAAACCATTCATGTGATAAAGTATTAGTATCTATAAAACACAAAAACTGAAACAACCCAACAGCAAAATATCAAATAAATTGGTTTACATATGAGCAAATTATACGAATAGACATTTCTCAAAAGAAAACATATAAATGTCCAACAAGTGCATAAAAAATTGACATCACTAATCATTATAGAAATGCAAATCAAAACCACAATGAGATATGACCTCACTCACAATGGCTACTTACACAAAGAAAAAAAATGACAAATATTGGTGAGAATGTGGAGAAGAGAAAGATAACACTTATGCACTCTTGGTGGTAATGTAAATTAACACAGCTATTATGGAAAACACTGTGAAAGTTTTTCAAAAAAACTAAAAATAGTACTACCATTAAATCAACCAATCAATCTACTGTGTATATATCCAAAGGAAAGGAGATCAATATGTAAAAGAGATATCAGCACTCTCATGTTTATTGCAGTGCTATTCACAGTACTCAAAACATGGAATCAACCTAACTGTCCATCAATAGATGAACATATTAAAAATATTACATATATATATATACACACACACACAATGAAATACTATTTGCTTATGAGAAAAACTGAAATCCTGCCTTTCATGGCAATATGGATAACACTGGAGGACATTTAGATAAGTGAAATAGCTGGCATTGAAGGATAAGTACTGCACGTTCTCACTTGTATGTGAAAGCAAAAAAAAAAAAAAATTGCTCTCCTGGAAGTAGAGAGTAGACTAATGCTTACTAGAGGCTGAGAAGGGTAGTGGTGAGGGCAGGATAGGGAGAGTTTGGTTAAGGAATATAAAATTACAGCTAGATAGAAGGAATAGTTTCTAGTTTTCTATAGTATTGTAGAGTGATTACAATTAATAATTTGTGGTATATTTTCAAATAGCTAGAAGAGAGAACTTTGAATGTCCCCAACACAAATAAATAATAATTGTTTGAGTTGGTGTATATGCTAATTACCCTGATTTGATCATTATTCATTGAATACATATATGAAAATATCACACTGTAACCCATAAATATGTACAGTAATGTGCCAGTTAGGAAAATATATGGATATCAAATTCAGGTCTAACATGCTACTTTTTATCTGTTGATTCTTTAAACATACTTAAAGCATGAAATATCAACATGAGGTTTTGACACCTGAAATTTTCTTGCAACCATGGTTTTTCCTACTATCATCATTAAAATACCTAGCATATGCTCAACACTTAATATTCACCATTATACTTACTATACAAATCCCTTTTATATACCTTATCTCAATTAGTTCAAAAAACAGGCTCATGGCCACACTTTTCATCCTTGTAAAATTAATATTCTAAATGTGGACATGTAAAATTAAGTAATTGAAGCTTAGAGAGTTAAAAAAACTTCTCTGTCAAACATCTGAACAGTAGTTTACTTACTCCAAGAGACTCACCCCTAAAGCACTATTTTATACCAACTGGGCTACATATCCAAATTTAAACTTTGTGTTTGTCATTTTATCAACTCATTGAAAAAACTAAAATGCAACATATATGTAATCTATAATAATATATCATTTAATTACTGCATTTAGTCTGAGGAAATAAAGATTAATCAGACTCATTATTATCCTCAAGTAATTCTCAGACTTGTGAAGACCTACTTTGATATCTTCTGAATCTGTTTTATTACATATTCAGATTCATGGCAAATGACACAATAGAACATGAATATTGTTGCTTTATCTGAAGCTAGATGTATCATTCAGGTCTGTGTATATTTTCATTGCTGAGGATAGAGTTTATCCTGGCAATGCCGATATAACATATTAATGTCATCATGGTATTATTCCCTCCATGGGGGCTTCATGTTGAGTCTCACATGGTTCTATCAGTTTATAAAATATATCTCAGGAGCGACAGAAAACATGAAAAAGAAAGTACCTTGCATAATGAACACCTAACTCCTGCAGCTTTTTAAATTAATTCAATTTCTTTAATTAATTATTCCTTAAGACTGTTCCCGCTGTAGCTATGTTTCTCTCTGCTAGAGCACTAGCAAACATCACCAGATTGTTTCTGAGATTTTTTAAAATTTTAACTGAAAATATGGTTTCATTAAATAAATTGCCCCATCCTAAATTATGCCAAGAACACGTTGAGATGGTGATGGCTGCAATGCATTCTTTTTCTTCTGAAATCTTTGCTAAGAAACAGCATTAATAATTTAAACCTCTAATTACAGAGAAAAGGCTTGTATTTCATTTTGCCTTTTGCACCTGTTTTCAAATGTTCTATTTTCTCTCTACACCTTCTTATTCATCAAAATTTGGGAAGCTATGAATTTTGAGGATTATGTAATTCAGAAAAAAACTGCCTAGTTTTTCATTGTCATTAAAAGTTATGGATCAATTAAAACAGTCTGGCAAACATAGTGAAACCCCTGTCTCTACTAAAAATACAAAGATTATCTGGGCATTGTGGCGCACTCCTGTAATCCCAGCTACTTGGGAAGTTGAGACAGGAGAATCTCTTGAACCGGGAAGCAGAGGTTGCAGTGGGTTGAGATAGTGCACTGTAGCCTGGGAGAGAGAACAGGACTCTATCTCACAAAAATAAATAAATAAATAAATAAATATAAAATAAAATAAAATAAAGTGATTATATTTACTGTGATAATTGATCCTAGAGGAATAGTTAAAGTGCTATATAAACAACACTTAAGCAGGGTCCAACTTTCTCTGGTATGGCAGGAGTTGATAGGCTGCCTAGGCAGAGAGAAACAATATTACTGCAACCATTTTAACTTTGATAAATATGAAGAGGTGGATGCTGCTAGTCCCTGCTAGATTCATTTTGGCTGTGACACCCATCGCCAATGAGTGAAAATGTTGGCTGATAGCAACTCATGTCTTCCTGTTTCTCTGGAGAATTGGCCCTTGCACCCTTATGTTTAACCCCTGCAGGCTAAACCAATTTCACTTCTGCAAACTGATCTCTGTCAATATCTGAGTGACACAGAGGATACATATTCTCCCTGTTGCTTTAAAGAGGAAGTATGTCTGTGGTACGAATTTAGCGTCATAACTTCTAAGTGTTTCAGTGTTTTAGTCCTCAAACCATAACTCACATTTGTTTAGCTTTTCTCTTGTTTTCTGGCCTGCTTCATTCACTCTCCTCCTTGAGATCACCCATTTAAATAATTGGAACGAGAGCTTTCATCTCAGGCTCTCCTAAGAAACCAAATAAAAGACATGGTGTCACAGCAGTAAAAATTTAAGATAGGAGATAGTTGAATGAAGAAGTTAGGCAAGTAACAATTATGAACTTATGTTTTCATAAGACATTGTGTGTGTGTTTATATGTATTGTTGGTGTGTGTGTGTGTGAGTGTGTATGATCATAAAGTCCTTGAAATGAAAGATCTTACTTTCTTCACCTTTATGTCTCTTCCTGTTACATCCCTTCAGTCTTAGATTGATCTCACGTTGGTCACATGTCTCACACCTAGAACTACATACTTCATACTTCACATAGTAGAGAATACTAAAGTCTTTTCAAATAAATGAACAAAGATGTAGGATTCTAAATTCAACAATGATCTTGTAAAATTTTATTAATTTACCGCAATGCTTGACAAAATATTTTACCAAACATTGTTTATCAAATGTCCCGATATATTTAATGTTTAAATAAATTCAAGGATAACTGTCATAACAAATTGTTATTTGGACGTGCTAGTGTTCAAATGCAACATGGCAACTCTAATAATTTGTCACAAAATACAACTCCATTGGAGATTATATTATATAATTGAAAAGTTAGAAATTATAATGTAAACAGTTCTATCTTAACCCAGTGTCAAACGTTGTCATAAGCAACAGAGTCCGTTCTCTCTCCTGACCAGGTGGCTTTTCTCCAGTTTGAAATGAAGGCATAATTCTGCCCACAGTCCCAATCCTATATCCACCTAGGCATCCAATAGCAAAATAAGAGAGCTTCTCCTTCAGTATATTATAACACACTTTTCATGATTTGCTTGCTTACAAAGTGGTTACTAGGCGTATTCCTGAAATAAATGCTATGGCCAGGATATAGCTCTATATAAATGGACTAGAACCACCATATCATCTGGTGTTCTCCTAATAAAATCCACTGTGGAGGGGGGGATTTGGTTCTTAAGTTGGCATAATGTGGATCACTTGTCCCAAGTCCACTGCCAGGGGTGAAGACCCTCCTTATTCATATTGACTGAGAGAATGGCAGATGGGGACATTTTCAGAAAGTAATTAAGAATGATAGGCAGGCCCAAAGCAAAAAGTTCCTCCACAGAAATGACATTTATGTTGAATCCATTAATACTCAGCCAATGTATTAAAACTGTACCTAGAAATTATGCTACATTACAGAAAATAGTTAAGAATATTATGTTTCAAAATTTTATAAATGCAAATGAAAATTTTAAAGCTTGAACTAGAATTACCTAAAGCACTCAAATAGAGTGAGAGAAAATACCTCTATCTACAATTATGTAAAAAATCTCTTTTTTGTAAGTCGATTTTGAATAAATTGAGATTATAGTAGATACTCATTGACCTGGTTATGAGTTCTTTGGTCCCAATACTTTTGTTATAAATAAAACATAGATACACGAAAATGTATAAAACATAGTTTAATGGCTGGGCGCGATGGCTCATGGCTATAATCCCAGCACTTTGGGAGGCCAAGGCAGGTGGATCACGAGGTCAGGAGTTCAAGACTAACCTGGCCAACATGGTGAAACCGCATCTCTACTAAAAATACAAATATTAGCTGGTCATGGTGGCATGTGCCTGTAATCCCAGCTACTTGGGAGGCTGAGGCAGGAAAATTGCTTGAACCACGGCCCAGGAGGAGGAGATTGCAGTGAGTCAAGATCCTGACATTGCACTCCAGCCTGGACTACAGAGCAACACTCCATCCCACTGTGTGTGTGTGTGTATGGTTTAATACATTTTTATGAAGTGTACAATATTCTAACCAATATCCAGTTCAAGGAATAAAACTTTGCCCACCCCCCATTAAATACCTCTCATGTTCAGTCCCAATATCAAATCCTTCTTTTCCCATACGAGTAACCACCATCTTGTTTAATCATCAATTCTTACATTTCTTTATAATTTTACTTTATATGAATAATTTTATTATATTTTTTGTATAATTTGTATACTTAGACACCAGAAGTTTTGTGATTCGTATGGTATATTTTACTTTAAACATTCTCCCTCCATCTTGTAATTTCCTCCTTACAATGTGTCTGTTAAAGTGCCTCTTCCTTTTGACCTATGGAGTTTTCCAGTTTCTGGGTTCTGTTGTTGCATTTCAGCATGTTCCTCTGTTCTTCGTGTTCCCCAAAATTGTCACAGAATCTCAGAGTTTAGTTTGATTTTCATTCCTTTGGCCAGATTATTCATGTTGTTATGTTATTTCATGAGGAGTCTTATTATATCTGCTATTCCTTTTTTTTTTTTTTTGGACATCACTAGCCATTGATATTCACTGCTAGATACATTGATTTATTGGAGGTTGATAATTGGTAATATTCAGTTATATGTTTGTATTTATATATAAAATCATGTTATAAATAATCACTTATCTTCATCTATCCTTGGTTGTCTAGTGGTATGGTTCACAGAGAAAAGGCCACATCAATATTTTGTTTTAGTCACTATATTTGAAAATACTGAAATTGTTACTATTTTAATAATCATTATAAACTAATGGATTTGAACACATAGGTTGTAATTCATTTCAATTATTGTATTTGATGAGCTCAAATGATTTCATATTTGACAGCAGAAATCTTTTCAGTTTGTTGTTTTGACCTTTTGACAGTACCCCATAAACACTGATAGTTTTCTTGCTATCTGATGTAACAAGATACTCCAGGGTCATCTCATAAATTTTTGCTCCAATACTGGAATTAGTCATTTTCTAAGAAAACTTCTTTCTTTAAGTAAGAGATGACATTTTATGACCACAATCAGATAACTAGAGATGCTCATTGCTACTTTATTATTCATTGTTTCTAGGCATTTTCAGTGGTCAAATATAGAAAAATACATAATACACACAAGCATACACAAACACTATAAAACATCTTGCATATTCATATGGATAATTTCAATCCAAACTGTTAACTACAGGATTTTTACTAAAATACCTCTGAATTGCACCTATGTCTCCTCTCTTACACACTGACAGTACTGGTTCTCAAGATTACAGAGATTATTGAATTAGAATATACCATAATTATTTGCTCCATTGAAATATACAGTATTTAAAGCATAACCATATTAGTACTCTTTAATATGTATCACTCAGAGTTCTCCAATGAAACTGAACAATCAGGATGATAGGATATATGGACAAATAAATACATATATCAATAGATACATCAATAGATGCATGCATAGATAAAATATGAAATATGGTTTAATAAATTTTATATATACTGTATTCATTCTTCCCCCTCCATTTACAAGTCACATTATCTACATTGATAGAACACAAATCCATTACATATTATTCTTTGTAGCTTATCAGAAGTTCATTATTCATTCATGGGCAAGAAAACTTTTTATCACGAAGGACTAGATAATATACATTTAAGGTTTCTTAGACCATATAGTCTCGCTTGCAATTACATAGGTATGCCATTCAACTGTGAAAGACCTAATAAAGGAGGTGTTAATAAGTGAGCATGACTGTGTAAATATAACACCTTATTAAAAAAAACAGAATCAAAGCAGATTTGGCCCATGAATTATAGTTTTTCTACTGCTTGCTCTGCTAGATTGCTCAGGAAGTGCTCATGAAAACATTATTCCCTCAGTTTTTGCATGTTGATAACAATTTGTCTGTGGTTATTATACTTGATAGTTTTGTTGACATAAAATCTTTGGCTCACATTTTTTTCTTTGACATTTTCTTTGATTGTCTAGATTCTTAAGTGTTTTGGTATTTTTTCTTAAAATGTAGTAATTTTACTGGAATCTCTCATGGTATTGGTCATTCTGGGCTGATATTCTCAAGTTAGTGGTGTGTTCTTCTTGTATATGCAACCCTGACACTATTTAATTTTTTTTCTTGGGTTATGGTTTTTAGGATTTTTTGTGTACCTTTATTTGGTTTTTATCTATAGGAACTCCTATGATCCATGCATTGGACTATCTTTAAATATATTAAATACTTGTTAGTTTTCCAGAATCTGTTTTGTATTTGTGCTCAATTCCATTTTTTTCCAGTACCAAAAAATCTTTATTGATTCATTGTATTTTCCCAGGAAAGAAGAGAAAAAGTCAAGATGTGTGTTACAAATGATTAGAAAATAAGAAAGTTTCCAGTACAGCAAAATAAACCATCAAATAAACACACCCAGCTATGGGGTCACCAAAGTCCAAAGGGGCTCGGTCTCCTACAGTTCAGGAATGAGGGGAAGGGATCAGGAAAAGAACAGGCAGATACAGGCTTTCCTACCCTCCCATTCTCTCCCCATATATTAATAGTTTCACACACATCTTTGGTTTCTACCAATAAACATGAAGTTACATCTGTCTGGCTCCTATTAAACAATCTTGTGACCACTTAGACATGCTTCTTGTACCTGCATAAAAGTTCCTGAGTCACTTGGATATACATTCATATTGCCTTTCTTGGCCTCCTTACCCCACTTCCTTCCAGAAAGGTCCTCAGTTACTTTTCTCTGCTTTAGGATTAAAGATTAAGTAGGATAGATCCATCCAAAATAAAGCAGTATCTTAAGTGTCCGTCATTAATCATATCAAAAAATGGTCTTGACTCAGGAGTTTGGGAACAAGAGATGGAAGTTTCCTAGATTCTTCAGGATTTTTGCATAATTGGTTTAAGAGTTGTGGAGATCATCCAAAAATTAAATGTATATGCATGTGGGTGTGTAGGTTTTCTTTTTGAGAGAGATGGAAAAGAGGGCAAAGTAGGAAACACATTTTAAGAACAGATGTGGTCCAATAGGTAAAAGGAGATGGGGAACACAAAAGAAAGGATGGTTCAAGATCTCCACTTTAAGAAGGGGGCCCCCAAAACTAATGTCTCAGATCTTTTTGTCTGGTGCCCAACTATCTTTGAATGCTGTGGCTATGTTTCTGTCAATACAAAAAGTTTGTAAACATAAACCCCAAATAACATAGAGAAAGACCAACACATTATATTTACACAAACTAGGCCGTCTGGCAATCACCAACTCAGTGGTGCTCTAAAAGCCCAGAGAAATACAAAAACTAGAAAGGGAGCATCATTTAGGGAGACAATAACCCAGAATCAAACCCACATCACCCAAGAAGCTCTACTGTATTCGTCCCAATTCAACACAGAAAAGTAAGTTTGCAGTAATGTTACAGCAAGCAAATGAAACTCTCTTTTTACTCCTTTAGCTACCATGAAACTACTAATCATCACTGCAGCAGGGCAGAACACTGGCTTCAGGTACCACAAAGAAGGCCCCATTTGTGGGTCTCCCTGGAACCCCCCCATTTTGAAATGTTGAGGATTTTAGTCCTTGCTTTATATATCCATCCCTTGACAGCGCAAGCTGTGTTCAGGAGTATTCATCTTAAAACTATCTGTAAATCATTCAAGGTGTGCACTGGGTTGAGCTTCCTGTCCATGACCACCTGCTCTGGAGTTGCACTTGAGCCCTCAGTGGACATCATTGTGAACCAGAGTAAGCGGCACATGGAAGGCTTCCAGAGCCTGAAGGAGATTGAGGCAGTGGGGTTCACCTGTAAGAAGTCTGCCAAAGGTCTGAAATCTATCTGTGTCACCAGACCTAGTGGGATGTTCTGTATTGAAACTGAGAGGCAGACAAAGTGGAGGAATATGCAGATATCAAAAGGAGGCAGGCAAGTGGCACAAGGGTGGAGGTCTAAACCATCGTGCCAAGGAATGCC
This sequence comes from Rhinopithecus bieti, assembly GCF_001698545.2. Classification (NCBI taxonomy): domain Eukaryota; kingdom Metazoa; phylum Chordata; class Mammalia; order Primates; family Cercopithecidae; genus Rhinopithecus; species Rhinopithecus bieti. Next base: position 1,568,048 of record NW_016803397.1, read on the forward strand.
AGTTGCCACATCAGGCCAAGAAGCGCCACTGTGCAGAGCATCAGTCATACAGTAGCCTCATAGCTGCTGAAGGCCCAGCAAGCCCCTAGCTCACAGGGAGAGCCAGCCTACTTTGGGGAGGAAGAGGAAGATACACACAGCTCTTCCCTGCTCCCTGAGGCCCACAATTGAGCCACTATGGGTGGAGGCCCTTCGTTTGCTATCAGGAATTTTCAAGAAGCAGGCAGAGTGGAGAGAGTGGGAATAGGGTGGATTGGGGCTAGGTGTCACTGCCATGGATCTCAGGCTGTGGTTCACAGCATCACCCCTTCTTCCCTCTTGGTCAGGGGAACAGGTGAGGCAAAGCAACTCCAACCATGCTCTGTCCAAATACAGTGAGGACTTTGGGGGGAAATCACCTGATAACCTTTATGCTTTATCTGAGGCCTCATCCCCAGAATTCTCAGCTTTTGAAAATGGCCTGGACAGGGAAATCATTTTCCTTTACATGAAGGTATAATAATTCCTGTGCTGGAATGAAAGGATTGGGTGTAGGACCAGATTTATGTATCCAAGCCACTACATTATGTGGGAGAAAATCTCTTAGGAGTAAGGCAGTGTTTTATTTTGTTTTTACATCTTGTATCTTCATACTCAGTCTTGGGATAGGGTGTCGGGAACTGGTCCAAACAATGGATAGTGATGAAGACAAAAAGGATGGTTGGGAAACAGCTGCAGGTCTGCTGCTCCTACAATTGATTACCCCCACCCCCACCCCGCTCTGATCAATGTGATTTTGTTTATTCACTCCCTTGGATACTGCACCTTGAGTCCCACGTTTTCAGGATGACAACTGTACACTAGCTGTGTGCCAATGATGTATCTTGTGCATTTTATTTTTCCTTAATATAACCATTATAGTTTTGTATTTTTGTATATTGCAATCTAAGGCCCTCAATCCTGCACTGAATTCTCAGGTACATGAGCAATCTTAGGGATAAGACAGCAGAAGCTCCAGGTCTGCACACCAGAAGTACTTTTTGTTGTTTTTATTACCCTGGAGAGTAGCTGTTTGGAGTGCACAGCCTATTGAACTATGTCATTTTTGCCAATGAGAGCTGACTTTTCAGCCATAGTGTCCTCTTGAAACCCCCTCCACCTTGAAAATGTTTCATGGGAGACTCAGTTTTAACTGGGTCACTCCATGACTTGATCACTTCCTTCTGGAAGATTGGAAATTAGTCTACACAGGAAAAGGTGGTGCAGAGAGGTTAGGAGAGGCTGGGCCAGAGAGGAAGCCAAGGTTAGGTGAGGGTTGTCTAATTCTAGGACACAGAACATGTTTTACATACCAGGTCCATTCTTCACAGGATTAGGCTTGGCCTACCATGCACAACAGGGGATTGTGTGTGTGTGTGTTTCTCTAAAAAAACTGTGAACTTATAAGGATAACTGTTAAGATCATTTATATTTCTTAATATACTTTTTATTTTGGAAAAATTATAGAGTAACAACAACAAAAAAATCAATGGTAGTAAAAAAAAATAAAAAATGGGCCGGGTGCGGTGGCTCAAGCCTGTAATCCCAGCACTTTGGGAGGCCGAGACGGGCGGATCACGAGGTCAGGAGATCGAGACCATCCTGGCTAACATGGTGAAACCCCGTCTCTACTAAAAAATACAAAAAACTAGCCGGGCGAGGTGGTGGGCGCCTGTAGTCCCAGCTACTCGGGAGGCTGAGGCAGGAGAATGGCATAAACCCAGGAGGCGGAGCTTGCAGTGAGCTGAGATCCGGCCACTTCACTCCAGCCTGGGCAACAGGAGCGAGACTCCATCTCAAAAAAAAAAACAAAAAACAAAAAACAAACAAACAAAAATGTCTTTTCCATGCTTCCCCTAATGTTAACAACTTACATAACCATAGCACATTTCCCAAAATTATAAAATTAAAGCAAGTATAGTATTAGCTATATTACTTATTCAAATTTTTTCAGGATCTAACCCAGGACAATACATTACATTTAGTTCATAAACTTTTTAAACTACACTTTTTAATTGCAGAATAGTTTTAGATTCATAGAAAGTTTATGAAGATAGTATGGAGAATTGGTATTATCCCACACCCAATTTCCCATGTTATTAAGAATTTATATGAATATGGTATATCTATCATAATTAATGAACCATTATTGATATGTTATTATTAACTAAAGCCTTTATTTTGTTTTCTTTTTGTAGTTTTGTTGTGTTTTATTTGACACATAGTCATTGTACATATTTGTGGGATACAGTGTAATGTTTTGATGCATGTATACATTGTGTAATGATCAAATTAGAGTATTTAGCATACTCACCACCTAAAGTATTTATTATTTCTTTGGCCAGACATGGTGGCTCACGCCTGTAATCCCAGCACTTTGGGAGGCTGAGGTAGGTGGATCACCAGGTAAGGAGTTTGAGACTAGTCTTGTAAACATGGTGAAACCCCGTCTCTACTAAAAATACAAAAATTAGCCAGGCATGGTGGTGGGAGCCTGTAATCCCAGGTACTGGGGAGGCTAAGGCAGGAGAATCACTTGAATCTAGGAGGCGGAGGTTGCAGTAAACCTAGATCATGCCATTGCACTTCAGCCTGGCCAACAAGAGCAAAACTCCATCTCAAAGAAAAAAAAATTAAAAAAAAAAAACAAAAAACAGGTATTGTTTCTTTGTGTTGAGACCATTTAAAGTCCTCTCTTATAGCTATTTGGAAGTACGCAATGCAATATTTTAAACTATGGTCACCTTGCTATGCTATAGAACACCAAAACTTATTCTCCTATCTACCTATAAATTTGCAGTCACTGACCAATCTCTCTTCAACCTCTTTTTCCTTCTACCTTCCCCCAGTCTCTTGTAACCACTATTCTATTCTGTAAGTCTATGAGGTCAGCGTTTTTAAAGATGCCAAATGAATGAGATCATGCTGTACTTGTCTTTGTGTGCCTGGCTTCTTTGACTTAACCTAATAACCCTTCACATTCATTCATGCTGTCTCAAATGACAGGGTTTCATTTTTATTTTTTTTCATGCTTCAATAGTATCCCATTGACTATCTGCCATATTTAATTATTTTATAATATATTTTTGCTGTGCCATGATTCCACTCATGATACAAAATTACATTTAGTCATTACATCTCTTTAGGCTCCTCTTATCTGTGACAGTTTCTAAGACTTTATTTTAACTATTTTCAATTTAATGAGGAGAAAATACTGAAGAGGTATTTTGTAGATTTCACTCAAATGGGATTGCCTGATGATTAAACTGGGGTTATGTAATTTGGGGAAGAAGGCCACAGAAGTAAAATGTCTTTCTCATCAAATCACATTAATAGTGCACACAATCAACATGACTAACATGACTTGCCATTATGAGTTTTCATCTTGATTACCTGACTGAGTTCATTAGCTCTTTAGTTATTCTTTCGCCTCCCACTTTCTATACAGTACTCTGCAAGAAGTTAGTATGTGCAGGAAACTTTTAGTGAGTGGGAAATTAAGAATTATCAGCCATCAATTATTTAATATTCTTTGCTACAGGATATTTGTTTTTCATATTTACTTTTTTCCAGTATATTCATAAAATTTACATTGAGCTATTATAATCCAATACCACTCTGCTTATTTTTTGTTCAATTTTCCCAGCCTTGCCCCTTCTCAGCTCTTTCACTGGTTTCTTTTCTCCTTTGTACTTTTTTTTTTTTTTTAATATTGTCTTACTTTCTGGCACTAAAAGATACCCCAGGCTCATACTGTATATACCTTGTCATTGTGCTAAAATAAGCCACTTATCTAAAAAGCCCTGGTACCATTCACTGGAGAATGATATTAGAAAGAAAAGTAATATCCTCCTGGGTTGTAATTGCTTTTAAGATTTCTACACAAGAAAATATACATGTGTATTTCTAGCCTGTGTATGTACACATATCTATAGATATTTTTAATGTATCCATGTGCATGTATCTTAACATGAACTTATACTGATGTGTTCAAAACTAATCCATTACCACTTGATCATTCAAGACTTTTTTTTTTTTTTTTTTCTTTTCTGAGACAGAGTCTCGTTTTGTTGCCCATGCTGGAGTGCAATGGCTCAATCTACGCTCACTGCAAGCTCTGCCTCCCGGGTTCACGCCATTCTCCTGCCTCAGCATCCCAAATAGCTGGGACTACAGGCACCTGCCACCATGCCTGGCTAATTTTTTTGTATTTTTAGTAGAGACGGGGTTTCACCATGTTAGCCAGGATGGTCTCAATCTCCTGACCTCGTGATCCGCCTGCCTAGCCCTCCCAAAGTGCTGGGATTACAGGCATGAGTCACAGCACCTGGCCTCAAGCTTATGTTTAATAACCCACTCCAACAATAAGAAATGTTGCTTTAGTTTGTTTCTGTTTATCTTTCAGATATTTGGATTATAATATGCATTGCTCACATACTTTTTTATGTAGTATGTATGTGTGTATCTCTCTATCTTCTATGAATTGACTACTTTTATTGTCCTGGCATATATAATTTTGTAGAATATGTAGTACTTTGTTTTTTAGATAGTGGATGTCTAGTTTAGATAGTGATTAAGTTTTCTTAAGTCAGATAGTTAAAAGATTTCTAAGTCTGATAGCTCAATTTTATAAAATATATGGCTCAATTTTTAAATATAATTTTTTAAAGTAAATTTGAAGTCTCAAGTAAATGTATGTGTAATTTTCTATTAATGGGGTCAACTTTGTAATGCAAATCAATATTTATGCTTTTAAAATATAACTTGATTTTGATAGTCATAATTTACTGAAGTTTAAAACTGAAACAAAATGTAGTACCTCAACTATATAAATATATTTTAATATTACCAACTTTCAATAACATCTTAATTTTTCTTATGTATAAGAAAGTTTTGCATGCTTTAACAAAATTATGTACCAAAAATGATATTTCCTTCTAACAAATCCAACTTCATGCTGATTATTTCCTTACAGTTGACATAAATGTTATATTGTTGCCTTTCAGGTGAATTCAATCTATAGGTAGCCTGGACCTGTCAAAATGATTTTGATAAAAAGCTGGCTTCACAATGTTATTTTTTCCTTTCCGATTTTTGACAGATGCCTCATAAAATCATAAATATATTCCCTGGAGATAATTCATCACAGTGTGAATTTAAGAGATAATTATTTGAAGGTATGAAGCATTTTGATGGATTCTTATAATAATATTACTCAGATCATTTCAAAATATACCTTGTCTCAACACTTATTTTGCCTGACTTGCAAATATATATATATACATATATATACGTAGTAACTTTTATGAAGAATATGTAGTCAAGTTTGAATTTTCTTTATGTACATATATATGCTCAAATCCTATTATGCAAAGAACATGCACTAAATTTAGATCATTGAAGGAATAAATTGAGGAAATGGTAAGTAATGCTAAATAGGTCTTTTTTTATACTCTGAAATATATATATATGTATAACTATTACATATATTTATGTTTGCAGTTGCTTGCTTAATTTACCTTCATGGTTATGGTTTTTAAGCCATATATTCTGATTAGAGCAAGTCTTTATTTGTAGAATATTATCAACTAATAAATGCAGAAGGAAAAACAAAATCGGTAGAGTCACCATTTAACAAACACTAAAGAAATAATTGACCCAAGAAGAGAACATAAAGAACATAAACGAGTACTTAAAAAAAAAAAAACTTAGATCAAATATTTATGAGAAAATAACTCCCAAAGCTTGCCAATTTCACCTGCTGATGATTTGCTGGTCATAGGGAAAAAGCATCTTTACCAGCCAGGACTCATATTCTACCACCTGAAACCATTAACAAAATTAACTTCACTAATCTTGGGACACCCAGGCATTTTATACCGCCTCCCTGATGAAACATGAAGTAAATCATATACAATTTTTTTCTCCTTTTTTTTTTTTTTTGCAATGAGAAATGGAAAATGAATTTTCAGTTTATGGAGTACACAGGGGGCAGAAGAACGTGCTAAACAGTAAGAAGGCAACAAGGTAAGTTAGAATGCAGGAAATTCTGTAAGACAAGTAGAGAGACTTTAAGCCTGTTAATGGCATAAAAATAGGTGATATTCAAAATTAAAAGATTTAAGAGACATAATGTCTAATGTCCTATGTGTACTTTAATTAGAATATAGTGATGATTTTAAAAAGTACTTTCATATATGCGGAAGAAAATAAGAAAATAATCTTGAAGATGAGCTGGATATTAGATGAGGTTATTAAATTGCTGTTGATAATTTTGTTATAGTTGATAATGATATTCTGATTGTGTAAGAGTATACCTGTACTCTTACAGAGACAAAATGAAGAATTTTGGTGGAAAATGCCATAATATTAGAGCCTTGCATTATAAAACTTCAGCAAAAAATAAATATGGCAAAATGTTAAATTTCCTATCAAATCAGATATATGGGGTTAATTATAATATTCTGTCTATTTTATATATGTTCATTTTAAAATAGAATGTTAAAATATATAGCAAAATGCAAACTAAAAGTAAACACTATTTCCTGTCATTGAATTTTACTTGTGAAGCTTCTTTTCTCACACTTTTGCCAATTTTTTTTTCTATTTTTTACTCTAAAAGTTGACAAATGAAAGCAGCCTATAAACCTAATAGTCAAAGAGAAAGCTTTCTTCTTCTTCTAATTAGATGTTTTAGTGAACTTAGAGTCAAATAATGTAATTATGAACCTGCCATCTAAAGAAACATGACTCCCATTGGTACAGAAGGGCCAAATTTAAGCTGTTGAACTGGCAACAGACACACTGGAAACAAAACGAAATGACTCTCTAATTGTTTTCACATCTGGAAATTTGGAAAATTGCTATCTATGCATTATATTTGTTGCAAAGAGTAAATTAATTGATGCATGTAAAGTGCTTAAAACATGCCTGGTACAAAATGAGGAATAAACAAAATACTAGCTAGTATTTTATTATTATTTACTATTGATATGGACAGTTTTCTATAGAAAGTGAAAAGCAAAATAATTCATAGTCCCAGATGAATTATTTGCTGGTCATAGGCAAAAGCAGTTTTATGAATTGCTTGAATTAGCTAAAATGGCTTTTGCAAAACTGAAAAGGAAGAAGGTAGCCATGAGGTGATGAAGCAGAAGTCTGTTTGTCTAATCAAATAAATGCTAGATAAAATGATTAGAGAATAAACTAAATATAAATAACCTTCTATCAGTCACTGATTATTTAGATTGGTCAAAATTCCTTGAATTTTGGAAAACTTTAATGAATAAAAAACTAGGAAAATGTTTTATA